>NW_026706606.1:0-86633 GCF_029867415.1 Vicia villosa
GATGGGCTTAGATATGCCATCCAGCTTGATGGACTTGAGACTCAGAATACGTCGTATGTTAGACCGTATCTGAAGGATATACTTAGGATGAGTCGTATGTTAGACTAGAATCCAATTTGCATCCGTAGATGTCTGGAAAACTGTGCGTTAGGTTGAAAGATAAGTTGTGCATTAGACTAAATCCAAATTGCATCCGTAGATGTCTAGAAAACCGTGCGTTAGGTTGAAGGATGAGTCGTGCATTAGACTAAATCCAATTTGCATCCGTAGATGTCTGGAAGGCCGTGCGTTAGGCGGAAGGATGGGTCGTGCATTAGACCGGATCCTCTGTGTTGAGAAGTATTTGAATGTTGATCGTGTCATTACTGTTCGTAGTAGATGAATTAGATCTTTGAGAGTTTGTCGTGTCAGCACCGTTCGTAGTAACTGAATTAGACATAGGAAATAGTTGATCGTGTCCACACCGTTCGTGATGATGGAATTAGATCTCTGAGAGTTGGTCGTGTCAGCACCGTTCGTAGTAACTGAATTAGACTTAGGAAATAGTTGATCGTGTCCACACCGTTCGTGATGATGGAATTAGATCTCTGAGAGTCGATCGTGTCAGTACCATTCGTAGTAACTGAATTAGATCTTTGAAAGATGATCGTGTCCACACTGTTCGTGATGATGGAATTAGATCTCTGAGAGTCGATCGTGTCAGTACCATTCGTAGTAACTGAATTAGATCTTGGAAAGATGATCGTGTCCACACCGTTCGTGGTGACGGAATTAGATCTCTTGGAGTCGATCGTGTCAGTACCATTCGTAGTAACTGAATTAGATCTTGGAAAGATGATCGTGTCCACACCGTTCGTGGTGACGGAATTAGATCTCTTGGAAATAGAAGACTGTAACGGGTCATACATTAGACCATATGTTGAAGGATGTCAGAACGGGTCGTACATTTAGACCATATTTGTTGAGAGATGTCAGAACGAGTCGTTCATTTAGACCATATCTGAAGAGGAATACAAAACGAGCCATACATTAGACCATATCTGATGAAGGATGTCAGAACGAGTTATTCATTAAACCATATCTGAAGGAGAGTACCAGAACGAGTCATGCATTAAACCCTATCTGATGGAGGATATCAGAACGATTTATTCATTAAACTATATCTGAGGGATAATGCCAGAACGAGTCATACATTAGACCATATCTGACTGAGAATACCGGAACGGGTCATACATTATAACATATCTGATTGAGAATACCGGAACGGGTCATACATTAGACCATATCTGACTGAGAATACCGGAACGGGTCATACATTAGACCGTATCTGATTGAGAATACCAGAACGGGTCATACATTAGACCATATCTGATTGAGAATACTTGCTTGGTATGTAAAAAGACTTGTCAGAATGAATCTTCAGCTTGATTATATCTGAGAGGAATGCTTGCCGAGGCGGAACCTGAAAAACACCGTTAGAAATATTCAATGTCACGATGCATGTATTATATAGTGACGTATGCAATATATGAATATGATGTATGACTGATGCTGTTTGGAGTGTTTTGAGACAATAAATCTCTGTATCATTGTGACTTGGATATTCGATTTTGTTTTGAAGATGTGTAGCTGGGGATTTATGATTTCTGCTTGGGGATGGAAACAATTTGAATGATTCGTCATGATGTACCCTGACTGGGGATGAAGGATGTCGGAGAACCGGTAGTGTTGAAGAGGTAAATCTCTGTTGGGGAGCCATATCTTTTGTCGAGACAAGAGTATTTGAAGATATCTTCTTAATGATTACTCTGTGGGGATATGACCTTCTGAACCCGGCTCTGTGGGGAGACATGGATGTCTTGAAGGTTGCCCCCAGTATTATAGTAACTGCCATTCTTGGATTTGATTAGGACACACTATTGAGTATTGATCAAGATGTCAAACTGGACTTGCATATATTTGCCCCTCCTAGTAGGGACTTTTGGAAAGATTCGCCTCGCGAGGACTTTATGAGATGTGCACTATGGGCGTCATGCCCCTCGTAATCATAGGCCCAGGACAATGCCCCATGTTGATTGGAAATAGATTCAGATTTACTTGGATGCATGCCCCTGATTGTTTTTGGCATCTTTGAGAGATTCTTCGAATCTTGACTTGATAGCCCCATATTGAATGGACAAAACATGTCATGCCCCTTGTATTCATTGACTTCTAGTCAACTGAGACAGTTATAAGGGAAGTTGCTGCTAAAATAGTTTCTTCTGTCGGGATGACTTTTAGTCATTAGTCGTACCTTGTGCAGATTCTTTCTGATGCTAACATTTGAAATTATGTAGCAAAATATGTTTAATAATGAATTCATGAGATGCAATGCATATGTCTGTCTTGAGTTTGTTGAAAGACATTAAAACTGGATATGTAAAAGCATGATGTTTATAAAAACGTGATGTTTGTAAAAACGAAGTGTCAACTCAGCATTTGTGGTAAACCTTAAGGAGTCAGGATACCTTTTTGGTGGCAGTATGCTTTCGAACTAATCATGCTTCAGTTAGGACTTTCAAGGGTTGTAACGTGGCTCGGTTCACGGTTTAAAAAACAAAGGATAATGGCTCAAAAATTTATTTGCACCCATCCCCATCTTCGTGATGTTCTTCGATCCTAAGCTCAGTTAATTTCAACTTATGCACTCAGGTTCCAAGAGGCTTTTGGATTTGCACCTTTGATTATGATGATGGTTCACAAGCAAAGAGAACTTTTGAGATGGCAATCACTTCTTCCTTTTGGTAGTCACAACATCGCGTTGTTCAGGAATTTATTGACTTCTCTTTTTTCATCTTTTTGATATCCCTGACTTTTGCCTAAACTGTCTATTTTGAGCTTACAGTCAGCGGGATGCCTTGATTTTTGCCTAAGTCATCTTTTTGATTTTTGACTTAGCAGGCTTTTCTTTTTCTTTTTTTTTGAAAGATATTGATTGCCTTGCTTAATGATTGATGAACCATCATTGGCTTTTGATTGACATATTACCCTAGAGGTGCGTGTGTGTAGCAATCACGTGGTTCAAATTCAGTTATGTTATCTTGAATTAGGTGAGCTATCGTTCAGTTAATTAATCTTGTCACTCCCTACTTTACTAACCACGCAATTAATAGTATACAGGAATTTAAAACAGTTCATGAGTACAGAAAGTAAAATGCGGAAAATAAAGCCCAAATTATTATTTTACATCAAAAAAACCTTGCGACCTATACATAATTTCTAGAATTTAAAATAAATAATAAAATGCGAAAATCAAACGCAATAAACAATTTAAAATTAAGGGCAAAATTTAAATAAAGGCAAAATAAAATAAATATAAAGAATAAGAAGGAAAAATTAAATAGCGGGCATTCGACAATCAATGGAGTATGGGATGAGAAGAGAATGCGCTTGAAAGAAAATTCAATTTGATTACAAAAGGCAAACCTAAGCCTAAGCCTTGAAGGTTAATGGCTAAACCCAAGGGTAAATCCTGGTTGACGGACAACACCTACCTAGGGTGGTTTCTTTAAATTTGAGGGCAATTACTAAGCCTGAGAACAATTTAAACCTACATTATTTATCCTAATCCTAATTAGTTAATTAATACTAAATTATCGAATTAATATTATGCTAAAATAGAAAATTAATTAATTAAAAAAAGGTTAATTAACTAAAAATAAAAAACTAATCCTAAAAACTAAACTAGTTCATTTTAATATTACCAAAAAAAGAGTTTGATTTTAATTAATAAAAAACTAAACTTGGTTAATAAAAAATTTTGTTTAAATAAATCCTAAATCCTAATGATCATTATTAAAATTTAAACTTAAAAATAAAAAAACAAAATAAAACAAAAATAACACACAGCAAAGAAAACAAAACAAACAAAAAAATTGGAAGAACAAAACCTGGCGCCGATTGGGTGTGTCACGTCCTGGAGAGTGCATGGTGGTCCTTCATCAAGAGGCCCTTGGATCTGACCTTGGATTGAATCCAATGGCTAATGGCTGATGATGCATTGTCGGTGCGTATGAGTGTGCGGCGTGAGATCTTCCAGTAAATCAGAACATCTGTATTGTAAAAATTAAGAGGCAACCATGGGGTTCGAAACCCAGTCATCATGGTCATGGAGTGTACGTTTCAACCAATCAGGCTGCGTGATTAAGTTGTTAGAACGATGCATCCAATTGATTATTGATAAAACAAAACAATATTAAATGATAAACCAAACGCAGTGTGGGGTCCCCTTATCCTTTGACCAGCCAATCATGTGCAAGGAGAATAGTCAGTGCTGGTTGACCGACGAACAAGATTGTGCCACGCATGCGAAGAGAGAGAGAAGTTATTGACGGACCAATGGAGGAGGGCGTGACAAGCCACGCGTGAATCCATAACATCTAAGGTTACTGTTCATCATCGTCTTCATCTCTCCTGCGGATTTATACGCGACTTTTGCTGCGGATTTACCTATGCATTTTCCTGGGAATTTCATTATCTCTTCCATTGCCGAACCTGCAAGCATGGCACGCACATGAATACAATCCAAGAAAGAATAAAGAGAACCCAGATTACGTAAACAAGCCCTTCTGAATACGAATCCGTCATTATCTTTGGCTAAAAACTCCTGTATACGGAGGTTCGAAGCAAAAACGTTTTAGCCATGATAACTCTCAAGCGATAGTCCTAACCTGCCTTATGGAATCTCAGGAATACATTAGTAGTGTTAGTTTCAATTAAAACGCAATAGAACAAGGAATACGATTATTGAAAAAAAGTATGAAAACTGAATTTGCGTATGGCCTGATTCAGCGTGTTTTGGCCATAGAAATTGATACGTTCTTACTCTATTTTTTCTCAGGAACAACAATAGATGCTTGAAATTGTTTGAAACTGGTTCCCACAAGGAATTCGAGTTTGCCCTAGTTTTGAAACTTTTTCTCTCTTTTGAAACCCTTGTTGTAGGGCTGCCAACCCTCCTCCTTTCTTCTGAACGTGTTGCATGTATATATATTAGAAGATATTAGGTTAAAATCTTTTTGGAAAGAATCCATGTTCATTATAGAAATTTGATTTGAAAATTTGCATTTAATCTTCCTATATTTGGTTCAAATCTATTTCCATGCTTTACTTCACGTGTTATAGGCCCGTAGATGATGATCTGAATCTGAATAAATGAATTAGAATGATCCATGGGATATCCTTTTATTAAATCATGATTTTAGCCAAAACCAATGGCCCAAAACTTAAAAAATTGAATTTAGCCAATTAGGGTTTCAAGCTTTTCTTGAAAATCGACCAACTTGCGCCAAACATATCTCTCTCATTTTTTATTGTATGGAAGTGTTCTTGAGCTTTTTAGAAAGCTTAGAGTGTCTTCTAAATGATGCTTTTGGTTTCATCTCAATTGAGTCTACCATGTTCAAGTTATGAGCTTTGAGAAAAAACGATTTTTTTGCGATCCTTTAGAAGGACCTGTAATGTTTTAACTTATATCTCTCAAATGAAGCATTTTTAGACTTGGCATGTGAGAGACAAAGTTGTAAAGAATTCAATTTCCTTCAAGTTAGGCTTTGGATGGAGAATTTTTGATGTTCCATGTGAAAGTTATGGCTGGTCAAAGTTGGGTTGACTTTCTCCTATAAAACCCTAATTTTAGAAACTCGGGTTCTTGATGATTCTGGAGCTTTTCTTGATGAATCATGATCAATTCTTGATCAAATGATGAATGACACTCCATAATGAGTATGTTGACCAAAAATCATAAGTTTTGACTATGGTTTGACCATATTTTGACTTTTTGGTCAACTAGTCGATTATTGATCGTTTGGGCCATTAAGTGAGCAATCTTTTGAATCGAAGCTTGAAACCTGGCATGAGGGTACTTTGAATCATATGAGAGACCGTGGAATCCACTTGAGGTATCAGAAGTTCAAATTCCTTTATTAAATCTGAAACCATAATTTTGGAGGCTATTGTTTAGGAGCGATGTCTTTGAGTTTTGATCTTGACTTGAGTTTGAATGAGATGGGCAAATTTTGGGGTATGACACATGGTAATACCAACAAAGGCAAATTATAACCTTTTGTTAGGTAGAGAATAGATTCATGGAGTGGTTGTTGTGCCTTCAACAATGCACCAAAGACTAACTATTTGGAGAGACAACGGGATAGTCGAGAACATAGAAGGAGACCATAGTTATTACATGTTTGAAGTAAACCAAGTCAATAAAACAAGCTTCGACAAAAACTTGGCCAACATAGGACCATGCCAGGCTGCAGAAGATATATATTCTCCAAACAAAAATGCCTTGTATTATTTATCTCTTCACCCTAGTGGGTTTCAATGGAATAGAGAAATAATGGGAGATCCTGAAGAAACAGAGCATATCGAAGGATTACCTGGAACACGGCCAACTGGCTGGGACGAAGATGTTGAATATGTCTGAGTCATCCTTCTTCGAAAAGATTTTGGCTTACATAGCCGAGAATAAAAGAAAAGCGGCTCTAGAGGCTGAAATAACAAGCATGATTGTCGAAGCCATAAGAGAAGAATCAGAAGTACCAGGCCCATGGGTGCACTTTATTCCAAAAAACCCTGACGCGAAAATCTCTGACGAACAGGTTTCAAGTGAACAAACAGGTCAAAGACTAGATGCCATTTACGATGAAGAACCTTTGGGATTCGAAAAAATATCCAATGGCGTCAAGTGTGAAGATGTTGGCTCAAGACCCTCTCGAAGAAGTAGATCTTGGAGACGGAAGTTTAAAGAGGGTCACGTATATCAGCGCAAAGCTGGACCTAGACTTGAAAACAAAAGGTCGTCGCGTTACTAAAAGAGAATAAAGATTGTTTCGCTTGGGACTATGACAAGATGCCTGGTTTGGAGAGAGAGTTTGTAGAATTGAGATTGCCAATAAAAGAAGGGAAGAAACCCATCAAGTAAACTCCACGAAGATTCGTAACAAAAATCCTCTCGAAGACTAAAACAGAAGTCGAAAGACTTCTCCGTTGAAAATTCATTGGGACTGCAAGGTATATCGAATAGATTGCCAATATAGTACCGGTTATTAAAAAGAATGGTTCTTTAAAGGTATGTTTAGATCGTGATTTAAATATAACAACCCCTAAAGATGACTATCATTGCCTGTGGCAGAAATGTTAGTCGACTCAGCTGCAGGCTTCGAATATCTGAGTATGTTAGATGGGTATTCTGGATATAACCAAATTTCATTGCTGAAAAAGATGTGTCCAAAACAGATTTTCGATGTCCTGGGGCAATAGAAACCTATGAATGGGTAGTTATGCCTTTCGGCTTGGAAAATGCTGGGGCAACTTATCAAAGAGCAGTAAATTCTATATTTCATTATTTTATAGAAACCTTTATGCAGGTATACTTAGATGACATTGTCATAAAATCTGCTTCAGATGAAAATCATCTCAATCATCTTCGCCAATCATTCGAAAGAATGAGGAAACATGGCCTGAAGATGAACCCCCTTAAATGTGCTTTCTTTGTGCAGGCTGGAGATTTCTTGGGCTTTGTGGTCCATAAGAAGAGGATGGAAATTAATCAAAATAAAACAAAGGCTATTATGGAAACAAAAGCACCATCCACGAAAAAAAGGAGCTACAATCACTATTAGGAAAGATAAACTTCTTGAGAAGATTCATCTCTAACCTAAGTGGACGAACACAAGCCTTTTCCCCTTTACTCCGTTTGAAGCAAGGAAGATTCGAATGGAATCCTAAGCATCAAGAAGCTTTCGGCAAGATAAAGCAATATCTGATGTATCCACCCATCCAATCACCCCCAAATGGGAAGAAACATATGATACTCTATATATCAGCCTCTGATACTACCATTGGTAGCATGTTAGCTTAAGAGGACTAAAATGGCGTCGAAAGAGCCATTTACTACTTAAGTAGGGTACTTAATGATGCAGAGACTAGGTATACTGCTATATAAAAACTCTACCTTTGTTTATATTTTTCTTGTATAAAACTTAAGTATTATATAAAGCCAATTTATGTTTCGTCTCATTTTGATGTCACTAAACATATGCTGTTAAAACCAATATTGCACAGTCGAATTGGTAAATGGGCTTTAGCCCTTACTGAATACTCTTTGACCTTTTGTCCTCTTAAAGCAATGAAAGGAAAAATAGTATCAGATTTTATTGTAGACCCCGCAGTGGTCGAAAACCCTCAACAATTGTTGAAATATAACCTTGGAAGTTATTCTTCGAAAGTTCAACAAACCAAGAGGGAAGTGGAGTTGGAGTCCTCATAATTTCCCCTGAAGGAATTCCAACAAAGCTCAAGTACAAAATCTAAGGCCCTCTATGCTCCAACAACGAAGCAGAATATGAAGCATTGCTCGCAAGACTTGAAGCCTTGTTGGAATTGGGGGCAACTAGAGTCGAAATTAAAGGAGATTCTGAATTAGTAATAAAGTAGCTGACGAAAGAATACAAGTGTATAAAGGAGAACTTGATTATGTACTTTGTCATGACGAATAGGCTGCTCAAAAAATTTGAATACGTGGATTTGAAACATGTCCCTAGGATAAAGAATCAAGAAGAAAATGACTTGGCACAACTAGCTTCGGGGTATAAAGTGTTGAAGGAAAGGATGGAAGAATTGATTCAAGTTAGAGGAAAAGTAATGGCAACTAGGTTATCTCCAACCGATCTAGAAAATACACAACTGGGATTTGCCAACGAGCAAGAATTCGAGGTGTTAAACATAGACACTCTAAACGATACAGATTGGAGAAGTCCAATTGTTAATTACCTGAAAGATCCTTCGACTGATACGGAGAGAAAAGTAAAATACAGAGCCTTGTCATATTTTTTTATGGGGAATGAATTGTTCAAGAAAACTCCTGAGAGGATTTTGTTAAAATGTCTCGGTGAAACAGAAGCTTATTTAGCACTGTCAAACGTACCTAGTGGAGCCCACCAAGCTGGGCATAAGATGAAATGGTTGTTGTTTCGTTATGGAATGTATTGGCCCACTATGTTAAAAGATTGCATAGATTTTGCCAAAGGTTGTCATGAATGTCAGGTACATGTAAGTATCTAACATTCTTCTGCGAATGAATTAAGTTCAATCATCAAGCCATGGCCTTTCAAAGGATGGGCATTGGATCTGATTGGGGAAATTCGTCCCACTTCATCTAAAGGTTAAAGATATATCTTGATAGGAATAGATTATTTTACCAAATGGGTCAAAGCGATACCATTAGCCAACGTAGACCAAGAAGTTGTGATTGAATTTATTCAAAAACAAATATTATACAGGTTTGGAATCCCAGAAAGCATAACCACAGATCAAGGATCAGTATTCACTGGTCAAAAGATGCAGGAATTTGCAAAAGAAATAGGGTTCAAATTACTCAACTCCACACCTTATTATGCTCAAGCAAATGGACAAGTCGAGGCAGCCAATAAAGTGATAATAGGTTTGATAAAGAAACATTTAGGAAAGGAACCAAAGAATTGGCATAAAACCTTAGATCAGGCACTATGGGCTTGTCGAACATCACCCAAGGAAGCAATCAACACTACACCGTTTCAACTCACATTTGAGCATGATGTAGTGTTACCAGTTGAAATCTATTTGCAGTCAGTAAGAATTCAGAAGCAAGAAGAGATTCCCCCAAACATATACTGGGAAATGATGATGAATGAGCTGGTGGATCTAGACTAAGAGAGGTTGCGAGCATTGGAGAAGATAAAGAGACAAAAAGAAAGAATAGAAAGAGCATACAACAAAAAGGTGAAAGGTAAAGTTTTTATTATTAATGAATTAGTTTGAAAAGTTATTTTACCTATGGATCGAAAGAATCAAGCCTTAGGTAAATGGTCCCCATATTGGGAAGGTCCTTTTCGAATTTTAAAATTATTTTCAAATAATGCTTATGAAATAGAAGAATTAGCAGAGGATCAGAGGATCCTAAAAGTAAATGGGAAATATTTGAAGAAATATAAACCATTTATGCATGAAGTCAAAATTGCAAGAACGTAGTAAGTAAAGGACTAATATTACGGCTAAAATGGTGAATGCTTCGCCAAAATGGCTTTACCTTAAACAGAATTGCAGTATAGAACGAAAAATGAGAAAGTATGGAGATGTTTAAGTTAACATGTAGATCAAAAGGAGAGATATTCATTAATCAAAGAGTGGCTGATACAGTTAAGCCCATATTACATTGGAATATTACAAAAGATCATAAAAAGGAAATCTACAAATTGTCTTCAATTAACTCGAAGATGCAACTCCTCTAGGCTCAACGAAAGTATAGGATAGACCTTTTTAAGAAAAGACTTTTAGTTTGCTTAGCTCATTTTGTTTTGTTTGAAAAGCTTGAAAAAGCATAGTGTGTGTGTGTGTTTTGAAAAACAGTTTGATTTTGAAAATGTCTGAAGAGACAATGTTGAAAAATGGGGTGTGGAAAGCATTTTTATGTTGAGCAAGCAAACTAAGGCTATTTACCCTACACTTAGTCTCTCCTATACTTTTATGCTTTTCGGAGGGATAGGGCTAACCATACCATTTGTGGGTAGGTAGTCCTATCTATTGGACGTGTTCGGCACATCAAAGGATCATCGAAGGTCATTTGAAGGCAACATGATAGAGGTACCTTTAGCAATATCGAAGGGACAATCATCTTTCGTAGGCAACAATTCGAGGGACTAGATCATGTATTCGTAGGCAGCAATTCGAGGGTCATCGAGGGACCATGATCTTTGATGATTTTAATCGCGGGACATTTGCTAATGGTACCTCTATATTTGAGGGACACGACCGTTGTTTATTCGTAAGGCAACCAAGAGGGGCGTACCCTAGAGGTGAGTGTGTGAACAAGTATGAAAGGAGTGTGTTGATTTAAATATTTATCTTGAGTTAGTGAGCTAACGTTCAATTATTAGTCTTTCCATACAATCCTAATTACTAGCCGTTAATATATTTACAGGAAATAAATTGCGGAAAAGTAAAGGTTCCTACGCTATTACATCGCATTACAATAAAAACCTGGCGGGAATGAGGAAAGTAAAATAAAATAGTATGTAAAAAAAAATTTAAAGAGAAAACTTGTAAGTGTCCATGGAATAGTCCAATAGCTTCAAGTGTAGTACCTCACAATAAACAAGAAAGTGTTAGTACGCATGAATAACGACAAAAATATGAACAATGATTATAAAAAATTAACAAAAGATAACAAACATATTAGTTTCTAAACAAATGCTAACTAAAATAATATTTTTTGACATTTTTTTTTTTATAATCAAAATTAAATAGTATCGAATGACCTAAAATTAATAAACTCAAATTAATTAACTAAAGTAAATTAACTTAATTATTTAAATTAGTCTATTAGACAAAAGCTAAAATAAAAATTAAGAGGTGCTCGTCAATAATATGAGTTATTGGTTAGAAACAAGAGGATAAATCCCAATTAATTTCAAATTACAAAAACTTAATTAAATTATAAAGAAACATCTACACACACAAAAAATGAAAAAAAAAAAAATTAAAAGGGACCAAGTAATAAGACTTTGCCCAAATTTTAAAATTAAATAACAACCAATAAGAAGCTGACACATGGCAAGGTATTAAATAAATAAAAATAACATAAATTAATAATATAGGAAAACATATCCTCTCATCTATCTCATCTCCAGATTTCTCTTTTTCTTTCACAAACAAACAATCCAGTAGAACAGACAAATATTCACCCATGGCAAAGACAAATTTATTTTTCAATCTAATAAATGACAAAAACATATAATGATAAATCACAACAAATCAGCAAAAGGAAAAGAGAATCGAACCGGCTTAGAAGGCACCGGTTGTGGTGAAACGGTCGGTCGGAGCGGTGTTCGACGGTGTCCTTAGAGGTGGTGGTGCACCGTGGATCTGCAACCGAAGGCATGGCCGGAGTTGCTGCAGTTACGACCGACTGGGTTGTTTGAAGGTTGTTAGTATGACAATGGATGAGGAAAATAACAACAATGAATTGTTAGATACAAAGTGATGGATAAATGTTAGAATTTTGTATATGCAGATTTTTTTTTAGTATAGAAATACAAATGACTTTTGATATGTTAAAAAGATTGAAAATAGTGTAAGAAGAGAGTGTGAAAAATATTGCAATTGTTAGTAATGACGATAAAAAAATATTTGTAAGGAAAAGCCAAAATTTTGTACGTGTGTAGGTGACTGACTAAGGGTTAGTTGTTAGTCTATTTATAACTTAGAAAACTAGGTTAAATATAAATGGAATATAATTATATAAATCAAAGTTAAAAAGTAAGATTAAAATCAAAGATTAATTTAATTTAATTCTGGCTAAAAATAGAAGAATCAAATCAAAATAATTTCATGAAATTAACTTGTTGGTAAAGTTTAAATAAAAAACTACCTTATTGTTATGAATAAATATTGTGGATGTCCATATATATTCTTATCTTTCATCTTCATATTCCTTATTAAGTGGTATAGTAAAGTTATGATTTTTCATCTTCCTAATGTCCTATAAATAGATATCACTTTGCAATGTAAAGAGAACCACTTGAAAGATGATAATGCAATATTACATTTTCTCTACTCTTTCTCTCCTTCATCTCTCCTACATCTCTATATTGTTTTGGTTAATTTTATAACACGTTATCATCACGAAGCTCTACCAAACTTGGAAGAAAAAATTTTGAAGTCCTAAGTGTTAGAGGTAATATTAGGTAATTATTTTATTATTTTTCTTTCTCATTATCCGTGTTGAATTTTGATATTATATCTTATTAGATTATCAATATTCTCTAAATGATTACAAAATAACGTGTTTATTATATAGTTCCTGAAGAACTTAACAAATATCCATTAAAGATAGTATTAAGTTTGTTATATAGTTCTTGAAGAACATATCAAATATCCTAGAAGGATAATATTGAGTTTGATATATAATTCCTGAAGAACTACAAAATGTGATTGAGTTCATGAAGAACTATTGTGATTGAATTCCTGAAGAACTACCCACACACAATTTTTTTTTATCACTACGAAGATCAATTGTGATATATAATTCCCGAAGAGTTAAAGTTTTAAAATAAGGATTTATCACATCTTAAAATATTGTATCTATAATATTAGAAGAATTTCATCATGATATTATTGAATCCTAGAAGGATTGCATCTATATTAATGACATATCCCTGAAGGATTGCTCAAAGAATAATTTTTATTGACCATTGTTTATGGAAATAGTTTGTGATGTGATATTTGTAGAACTAAAGATTATTAAACTAACTCCAAATTATTGTTCAAAGATTGAGTTTAATCGAATATTGTGTTTATCAATAATTGATGAATTCCAGAAGAATTCAACGTTCAATACTTAAGATTATATATATTTTTTAGATTATTGTTTATAACAAATTATTTTTATAGTTCCTGAAGAACTTATCCATCCATGAAGGATAGTGAATCAAATTAATTATATGACGATATAATTTTAGTGATATAATATTGTTTGATTAAATATGTTTAATTTTATAAGGGGTAACTGTTTGATAATTATATGATCATATGTTCATATGAATGTATTTGATTAAAGTGTTTAATAATGAGATACTATTATATTGGTTTTGAATTATACTGGAGGTATTGAATATCTTTGTATTACACAAATGAATTTGGACATAAAATGTATAATAGAAAAGGTATCGATTTTTCCCTCGGGCTTGTACTACACTTATATTATACAATTTAAGCACATGTTATTGTAAACCAGTAGTTTACTTAAATGTGTCGTTGGTAAAACCGGTTGGGTCATCTTGGATATAATATGACGCGAATAATTTGTATTGAAGAACCAGAAGTTTCTTCAATCCATTAAATTTTTGTGTGTTTCTAAAGGAAAATGAAAATTTGAGAAATTGCATTTTTATGATATGAATTGTTGCATAGCCTAAAATAGCATGCATATGTCTCTACTCACAACCAAAAGTTTGTGAAATTATTTTCTCAACTAATTAGACTAAGATCTTATTTTCTAGATTTTTTTTTTAGAAATTTCTGTATAAGTATCACATATATTATTAAAATTGATATTAAATATCATGTAATATATGTTCATAAAAAGAAAATGGACCCGAAGATCCATTCTTTAGACGTCTAAAGTTAATTATATGGTTGATACTTATGAGATCATCAATTCTAAATTATATATTTGAAACACCCAAAGTATGATATTAAGATATTTATTCGCATTAAGCCAACAATATACTATATCTTAGTCCTCCCTAATTTATTCTTATACTTCTCATCTAAGTGAATATTTGGATGTGTTGTGTATCTTCCAATTGCTCCAATATAATACATTAAGATGAGTCACGAAAGAATATTGGAAAAATATAATTAATATGACTCTCAATTTTGAGGATATATTTTGAGAAAATAATCAAATACTTGATTGCAACCCAGTAGGCTGATTATCACTTGATAAATTAATTTTCCCAATATTAGGGGGAGGGAATAAGCAGCTGAAATCATGAACAAGAAGTTCAAATGAACAACTAAAATCATGAACAAGAAGTTCAAATGAACAATTTAAAATAAATTGTTGTCTTGATCCTCGTACAAATCAATATGAACCAAAAGTTCAAAATATTATTCATTTGCAAAGTTTATGAAATAAATTATCAGCTGATAATACTCCATTCAAAGTTGATTCTCCTATTGGATAATATAATATTGCAAATGAGTTGTTGATGCGCCTGAAGCGTGGTATGAAAGTCGGTTCCAATGTTAAAAGTCCTCTACTAAGAAAAGAAACTAAAAATGACCCAAGTGAGGATATGAAAATGCTAAAAGCACTTTGATCTAATTTAATTTTCAGTTCCAGAAGAACAAATCAAGTACTTGAAATATGAAATAAAGAGATCTCGATAAATTATGTCATGGATGAAATGAAATGGAACCGAAATTGAGATAACCAAATAAAGTCAATATTGACAATGTCTTTGTATACAATATAGCGCTAAAAGTGATCAATGATAACGAGGATCATGAGTCAAAGTCTATTAAAGATTGTAGACTAAGTGAGAATTGGTCAAAATAAATATATTCAATTGAAGAAGAATTAAACTCACTTTACAAGTGACTCACTTTTGGACCTGTAGTCTGAACACCTCAAGGTGTGAAACTAATTGGATATAAATGAGTTTTTGTGAAAAAGAAAAATAAGAATGATATGAAGTCTGATTTATTGCTCAATGATTTTCACAAAGACCTAAGATAGATTTTGATAAAAACATATTCACCTGTAGTGGATTCAATCAATTTTTGATTAATTAGTCTTGTAACACATGAAGGACTTAATTTGAACATGATGGATGTAATGACATCTTATTTATATGGTTCACTTAATAGTGACATTTATGTGAAACTCCCTGAAGGGTTCAATATACCAGAGGCACGTAGTTGTGGATCTCGAGAAAACTACTACATAAAATTGAACAAGTCTCTCTATGGACTGAAAGAATCTGGATGCATGTGGTATAATCGCCTCAGTGAATATTTACTAAATGACGAATATACTAATAACTCAATTTGTCCTTGTATTTTCATAAAATGGCGTGGAAAAGTATTTGCAATAATAGTTGTCTATGTGGATGACATTAGTATTATTGAAACTCCTGAAGAGCTTCCAAAAGCTACAAATTGTTTAAATAAAGATTTTGAGATGAAGGACCTAGAAAAGACAAAATATGTCTAGGTTTCTAAATTGAGCATGTGGACAAAAGAATATTTGTACATCAAAAGGCTATATAGAAAAGTGTTGAAATGATTCTATATGAACAAATGTCACATGTTTCCTACTCCAATATGGTTGTTAGATCATTAGATGTGGAGAAAGATCTTTTTAGGCCTCGAGAAAAGGATAAAAATTGCTTGGTCCAGAAGTACCATATCTTAGTGCAATTGGAGTACTAATGCACCTTGCTAAATATACACATCATGATATATCATTTGCGGTCAATCTATAAGTAAGATAGAATTATTCACCTATACGAAGAAATTGGAAAGCGGTCAAACATATACTTCGTTATCTTAGAGATGCAGGTTACTTGTCAGATTCTCACAATGGTAGATCAGAAAGAGGTTATTTATTTACATGTGATGGTACAACCATTTCATGGAGATCTATGAAACAAATCATGGAAACAACTTCATAAAATCCTGCATAACTATTACCACTACATGAAGTCACTTCGAAGAAGACATTTTAAGCAACGACTACAAAGAATATCGTCTCACATGTAAATGTCTGCGTGAGGGGGAGAAATACATATGTTTTGCACTCTTTTTTCCTTCACCATGGTTTTGTCCCATTGGGTTTTCCTGGTAAGGTTTTTAACGAGGCAATTCACATTCAAGGGATATTGTACTCTTTTTCCTTCACTAGAATTTTTCTCACTTGGTTTTCTCTAGTAAGGTTTTAACGAGGCATATCCTCAATGGACATCCAAGGGGGAGTGTTATGAATAAATATTGTGGATGTCCATATATATTCTTATCTTTCATCTTCATATTCCTTATTAAGTGGTATAGTAAAGTTATGATTTTTCATCTTCCTAATGTCCTATAAATAGATATCACTTTGCAATGTAAAGAGAACCACTTGAAAGATGATAATGCAATATTACATTTTCTCTACTCTTTCTCTCCTTCATCTCTCCTACATCTCTATATTGTTTTGGTTAATTTTATAACACTTATATAATTTTTTTGTGATTTTTGGACTAAAAATGCATAAAAATTTGAAAAAAGTAAAAATTTTTTAAAAACTTAATTAAATAATACGAAAAATCAAAATTAAATGATTAAAAAACCATTTTTTGTGATTTTTGAATATAAATAAAAATAAAATTAAAACTGAAGTTAGTACATATAAAAAGGAAAAATGTTAGAAGTGGGATTCGAGCCCGAGACCTCTCGCTCTTGTGCCTTTTAACCTCAAATCATTACCAATTGTGTTATGTCACTTATTCGAAATAAAATGACATTTGCAAATATATGAGGACAAATTCTGAGGTACAACACATGAACAGATGTGAAACAATAGCGAAAGTTAGAAGAGTTTATATAAGTGTAACTCACAATGGAGTTGGTTACGCTATGCATCATCAATGGGCCACGTGTTGGTTCACTGTGGGAAAATGTGATGTCCGCCGTTTATTGGTCTTGGAAGTTGAAGCGTAATCATTTCATAACCGGCATGCACACGTCTTAATGAGTCGTTTTTGGAAAAGGTGAGTCATAATTTACTGGAAATTATGACTTATGGGTTATTGAAACGTCAAATCGAAATGTAATGACTGCAAGGAATGCCTATCTTGCGTGTTCGCAGTATCGAGGTAATTATTATGGCTAAAAAGGTGAATATATATTAAAAAAAATTAAAACTTGCAAAAAGTGATATTTTCAATATTACATTCCAAAAAATAATTAAGTAAAAGAAATATCCATCAAGTGCATTAGGATACAAAAGAGCCAACAAATGGAAAAAATTCTAAAAAGCTATTACAACTGGTTAATGATTGAAGTCATCATGTAAGCTAGTCATCATTTGATAATATTGGGAAGCAAGTACAGAAAAACGTCGTACGATCGTGGCTTGTTGTCTTTTCAACTCTTCGATCTCTGGCCCCAATTTTTGAGCCATCTCGATATGTCGAATACCTGCTTGAATTTCCTCACCCATTTCCTGTTGATCCAGCTTCCGGATCTCATCCTGACTATCCTTTGCAACTCGTATTTTTTCTTTGACATTCTCAATTTCTTCATCCCAGGACTTGATATTTGTCTCGCAAGTCTTATACTCTTGTCGATGTTTCGAATGCTCAATCTCCATAGCCTTAACTTTGATAGTTGATTCACTAGCAACATTCCATGAAGAGGTTTGGGCAGTTACTTTCGTACTTAACCTTTGACAGACCTCTTGTCTTTGAAGACTATCCGATTGGAGTTACTCAAGTAAGAAACCCAATGAGACAACTACCTACGAAACTTCCTCAGAAACATTAAGCAAGTCTACCTTCTTTAATAGGGTCTTTAGCCCAAAACAGAGGGTAGCATCTTTTCTCAATAATTCGACCAAATCAGTGTCAAAAAACTTTTTCTTTATTTGGCGAAGGAGGCTTTGACTATTAGATTCTGCAATGTTGTCCCCATAAGTGGTCGAAGAGGCTCCATCTTTGGCAGGCGAACCATGCTTTGCACTCATCATTGCTTTGAGGAAGCCC
Organism: Vicia villosa; assembly: GCF_029867415.1. NCBI lineage: Eukaryota > Viridiplantae > Streptophyta > Magnoliopsida > Fabales > Fabaceae > Vicia > Vicia villosa. Next base: position 18,330 of record NW_026706606.1, read on the forward strand.
ACAGGGTTGGTAGTTTTGAGATATTCCAATTAAGTTGAAGAAAATGTTGGAAGAGTATTGGTCGAAACAGTCTCGTGAACAATGATCTTCCCAAAGGGTTGATCCTCCATCTTTTATAGTTCAAGTTGGCTAGAAGCTTCGTCCCTAGTTTCATTTTCAAGGTTAGCTTCCTCGCTTCTCATAGACTGTTCGTATCCTTCATCGGTATTAGAAAGATGGGGATTCTCCTCCATCTCAATATCTTGATCGATGGGAGGAATGACTGGAGATGAATCATTCGAGCGACCACCTTCAGTGTGTTCAGTGGAAGGAACATTTGTGGAAGGCTCGTCACTTTCGATAACCGGGGAAAGAACTGGTGAAATTCGTTGTTGAGTAGCTGCCATAAGAGTTACTTAAATCAAATCGATATTTATTGAAAGGAAAAATGTTATTAAATAAAAGAGGCATAAGTGTGCACCTTGGGGATTTTTAATATCAGCAGAAGGATTTGATATCTTAAGATCGGAGGTGGTAGTGCTCACATCATCCTGTAAATTCAAAAGGGTTTAACTCAAATTAAAAGTTAGGATGGAAACTACAGTAAGGTGATAAAAGATTAGATTCTTTACCTTTGCGAGAATATTGTCTGGGCTCGAGTTGTGACTCTCGACGACAAGTATGGTTCCAACGATCTTTTAAGGTTGTTCATCAGAAGAGATTTTTTTACTCGAAGTCGTAGGCTTCAAACTCCCAGATCCTTTTTCCTTAACCGAGGGGACGATGATATTTTGTCTTTTCTTCACCACCAATTTGGTATGAGGAGGGGATTCGTCTTCGTCATCTGAGGCAATGGTGACGCTTGCAGTCGAAGCTTTTTGCTTGGGAGTCGTTGGAGGTTTTGTATTCTAGAAATAATTACGTCAGAAATTTAAATGACAATAGAGAGAATCATAAACAAGAAGTCAAAGTACTTACCACAGGTTTTTTGCCAGTCTGGGTAGAATTGTCTCCACTTGCCTTCTCACCTTTCGAAGCTGCAACAGCTTTACGAGTATTAGCAGCAGGTTCTTTGATGACTTTTCTTTGACCAAGAGTTGTAATCAAAATAAGACAAGTTAGTATAAAGACAAAAGGAAGAAATGCCAATCGAAAGGTTCTCCAGTTCCAAACCTTCAGCTATTGGAGTCAGAACACGAACTTGTTCAAGACCTATATGAAGATATCCTTTGAAATTATCCAAGTTATGCTTAGTCGGAACCACTTGTTCAACGCGTTTTTTAGATTCTCCACGAAGAATCTTAGGGAAATTCCCACACAAAAACCAGTCTGGAAAAGGAGAGCTTAGAGCCACACCAAAGTCAGCACTAGGTAGTGGAGGAAATTTGGGGGGATATAGTTTGAAAGCCACTTCATAAAGTTGGTCAGGACGAACATATGTGGGCAATTTCAACTTATCCAGTTTGTTAGAAAACTTTTCACGTAAAGTAGTCGCTGCTTTGTGAACGGTCCGACTAAGATCATTAGGCCTATAGATAGTTTCAAAGAATTTTTGGAACGCTTGGATTTATTTAATATATGTCGAAATACCTTTCTGAAAGTGTCTCTGCACAGAAGCAAAAGCTTCAATCATTTCATTTGAAAGACCAGCAACGTCGAAGATCTGATTGTCATAATATTCGGCCTACCACTTATGAAATTCCATGGTAGAATAGAATATGGGTTCAAAGGAGATGGGAGTAAGGGATGTAACGCCAATATATCTGGCGGTCTTTGACTCGAAGCTTTACTTAGTCGAATACATGGAGTGCAGACACATATGACTCCTTTTGTCATACATACATTTAGGTTTAAGTTGAACAAGCCCAAATTGTCTCGAAACCAAGTTGGGTTGATAACGGAGAAAACCATAATGCCTCTTTGTGATTCGCAATCAATGACATAACATCTTAGGAGTTAAGAAAGTTTCCCAAATAGTCATTGATTCAGCTTGTTGATTCGGAGAATAAGCAGGGAACTCTCGTGTGAACCACTCCGTGCCTACTTTCCTTTTCACAAACGGAACCATCCAAGGATTGAAGTTATAGCGCTTAGCAAACATCATTATATATGCTCGAAACGCCTCAGGCAGTTGATCACTTTCTTCTTGAGGAGTTAAGTAAGCAAGCCTTGTTCCTTCGACCGTGTGATTCTGGATAGCTGCGTCTTCGACATCAACTATTCCTTTCTTTGGGAGAAAAGCTTCGAAAGTAGCATTAAGCCATAGCTGCAATAACCAGAAAGACCCAACGAAGAGCAGAGAAGTCCCAGCTTCGTTTGTCTTCAAGAAGTCAGCGGATTCACCAAGACATTCGTAAGGATACCCCTGAATCATTTGGCTCAAACCCAATTTTTTCCCAGCATTAAGTTGATTAGCCATACATAGATATCTCTTTGCCACTTGAAGAGACCTGGAGCAGAAGACACATCTCGACAGCCAGAGCGCCAAGAATGCGATATGCTCTTTGTCTGAAACTTCATCGTTTGTTTTGTTATGGTGTCTTATAGTAAACCCAATATATGTAGCTTTAATCTCGCCAAACCCTATGGTGCCGGTATCCATATAATTGGGGTCGAAATCATCTCTCGTTAGTCGAAGACCTGTGATAGCAACTATATCAAAGAAAGTTGGGGTAACCATCCCGCATGGGAGATGAAAGGTATTGTGAGAAGCATCCCAGAAATACATGGATGCTACCAACATGGTTTGGTTGTATTCTATTCCAGTTTTTGATAGTTGGCTCAAATCATAAATCCCTAATTCTTTCAAAAATGAGGCTTTTTTGGCTTCAACTTTAGCCAACCAAGCATAATATAAGTCAGGATCTTTTGCTAAGGGAATTGCCCTATAGACCCTAAGGGTATTGGTCATATATTCTAACCTAATGGTTTCTTGGACTACAGAAGTCTTAGTCGAAGAACCTTCAGCGGTAGTGTTTTCAACAAAGAGTGGCTTGCCCTCATCATCTATCTTATTTATACTAACTAGAGGCCTAGTCTTATAGTAAGTAGGAAATAATTTATTTTGAAGATAAGTGTCACGAACAGGTAAAGGACTCATAAAAGAATGATTTTTTCCAGAAATCGTGAAAGGGATAATTACCTGAGAAGCATAAATGGCGCGAGTTTCCCCCAGATGTGGTTCTGGGATGTATTGTTGATTTCCCACTAGTGAAGGATGTTGAAGTTGATGAACAGGTTGAGAGGCGTCCACGGTTTGCATTGTTTGGTCTTGATCGGTTGATGAAGTCATGGATGAAGTTCTTTAGAATATGGAGAAATAGCTAAAAAGGGTTTTTTGGTTTCTGCGTTTGAAGATACTAACAGAGAAAGCAATTGTGAGGAGAAAGAAGGTATTGCAAACAGTGAAGTCCTTTATTTAAAGGAATAAGAAAAACCCTTCAATTTTCTATTTGATTTGGTTAATTGAGTCAATGGGACACGCGTCAGCAGCTGATTTTTTCGTCTGACGGTCCAGCGGTTGTTTGCCGTACTCCTAGTACCTATGAGCAATGATCATAAGTAATGGTGAGACGTGGGAACACACGTTCTGAAGAGACATTTTTGAAAATGACAAGACGTTTGAAAGAAAGGTCATAAATGATTATGACGTGATTCAAAATCATGAAACTTAAAGGTTTTGAGAATTCGAAATTTCAAAGTATCAAGAAATGCCCGTTTCTACTTTTCCTTCGAAACAGACATTTATTGGGGGAAATTTATTAGCTGGAAATTTCTACTATCATTTATGTTCTTCGAGCGGGAAGATTTGATATTCAAAGGGTTTCGTTTGAATCAAAGAGGACATGTGGAACCCCTGGAAATCACTGTAAAAAGTCACATAATAGTGTTGATGTTGTTGCTTTATTTTTGGAATAACCTTTCTATGTTGTCAATAAAATAAAATAACATTGCTCAAGGGCCTGTGTTCAACACCCTTTGGCAGCAAACCTAATTTTTTTACCACTAATTTCTTTTTTTTCTCAACTTCACTTAATTATTTCACATAGCAAATTAAATTATTTTGACTTGATTTTTTGTACACTTCTCATTTATACATTCTATTTGGAGAATATATTAAAAAATATCAAAAAATATATTTATTTTATCATTTTTTATTTAATCCTTTGAAATTATCAAAAAATAATCCTTTGAAATTATCAAAAAATATTCGATGTTGACTAACCATACATCCATGAGGCTATACACAAATCGAGTTCTAGATGAAATGAAATGAAAAATGAGGCCTCTATTTATAGGCTTCAAATCCTCTAAAAGAGGAAACCTCATTAAATAAAATTTGATCGTTACTAGTTGATTGCACTAATCGATTAGATCATTTAAAGGTAACAGCTATAAGTTCCAAAATAGGTAAGAATTGATATATAGTCATTGCTAATCATTTGGGTAAATCTAAACAACCTTAATCTTCAAAAACGCGCCAATCTTATTGATTGGCATAATCGATTAGGTCCAGAAAGAATTTTTTTTTGGCTTTTTGAATGTTCCCATTTCTTTCTATCCAACTTCTATATATCTTTTCTCAATTCATTTCTTTTCCAAGGACATTTAAAAAGGTTTTTTAGTGTGTGTGTGTGTGCGCGCGCACGCTGATAGCCTGCTACTTATATAAAGTTTTACTCACTTGCTAAGTTGGGATAAATTCCTTAAGCATGTGTCTGATGTAATCATTGTGTTGACACTTTACTTGAGATCTCCTGAGGCTTTTGGTGTAGTCTGTTTGTTTGCCTTTGTTTGAACAAACTTTGAATAAAAATATAAAGGTCATACTTTAGGGGTAAGAAACCTAAATCAAAAGATATCATTCATACTTAATTTTTATACCTTTTAACTTTATATATATAACATATTTTTGGTGCAAATTCTTTTATCAGAGCTGTAGAAGGATATCATTCATTAAGAGGTGATAAGAATAAGAAGCCTAATGTCAAGGTAATTGATTTGTTTTATTATATTTCTAGTTTTTCAAATACGAGTTCTTCAATTTAAAACCAATGGATGATTATAACATCATGTTAATAGTTACCAAACTAGCGCCCATTCGTATGTTTAATTTGTGATGCTTGTTTTTTTCTTTCACTTTTCATTCGGTTTCTTCATGTGAATCAATTAACTAACCTAGTTTTTCTTGTTTTTGCAATTGAAAGGGAGTCACTGTTGGGCATACATGTGTATATAAACCTTTGTTTCTCGTTGTTTAAAGTTTGTGTTTTCAATTTTTAATGCTGTGAAATCGGGAAGTAAATGACATTGTTGCTATCTTGCAAAATAATCAAACCCTATTAAGTAAGGTATCGGGCACTATGTAAAAACTTCACTTGTGGGTATGTTTTGTATTAGTACGGGTCCTTCCCGCTGAAGGAAGAAGAAATAAAATAGACTATTCCCATACATATATATTAATCTAACAACTTTAATTGATTTTTTATTTAAAAAAATATTTCTAAAAATAATTAGAGTTAATGATGAATTAAAGTCGTTAGATTAATGAAGATCGAAAGTTAAGATTTGGAGTAACTTTTTAAACTTAATCTTGGAGTGAGAATATTGTAAATCTATTTGACATACAAGTTTAGTGTCATGCACCAATTCGATGGTGTAAAGAATAAGAATGAAAGATACTATCATCCAAACATAAACATGAATCACAATTGTAGTTGATAGAGAACAGTACTCAGAGGCAAAGGTATTGGGGAGACCTTAGAATGACATGATACCCCTCAATTTTAGTAATGTTTGCATGTATGTAATTCATTTGTTAATGTCAAAAAAATAAAAGTTGTTATCGCTTTTAATATAGGTAACAAAATTAGAAAATCTGTTGTACTATCACTACAAGAAAATTGACTTTTTGTGACACTCAAAAAGTGTCACTAAAAGTCAATAATCCGTAGGTAAAAGTCTTGGAGACATTGAGTGACGCCCACCCCTAGCGTCAATTATAAGAGGGTGTAGTGCTACGATATAAGAAGTGTCACGATAGCTTTTAGCTACATGCAAATATTTACCTGAATGTCACTATATCATAGGTTAGTGTTACAAATATTTCTATTTTTACCTACAGTTTTTGTTTTAATAGGTGTCACTAGAACTCTGTTAAATAATATTTTTCAGTTTACCAAAATATAATAAAATTATAAAGTAATTTTTTTTTTATAATTGAAGAATATAATATTAAAATTCAATTACTCGGTAAAATTTTTTACGATACATTTTCTATTATTTCAATTTAAATATGACAAATTAACTTAATATTAAAATTAAACTATTATATCAATTTCAATTAAATTCAAATATTTCAATATAGTAACAAAGAATTTCAACTACCTTTTCTTATTTTCTGTTTAATATTAAAATTAAACTATTATATCAATTTCAATTAAATTCAAATATTTCAATATAGTAACAAAGAATTTCAACTACATTTTCTTATTTTCTGTTTGAATAAGTATAACTATAAAGACCCCTATTTTGTATGAATCTAATCAATGACCAAGTAAAATATTCAAGAGGATTCAACATAAGCACTAGAAGCGCCAGCTTTATTTAGTGTAAACCCACGGGAAACGGTTCACCCGAAGTACCAGAAGCACCAGCTTTATTTAGTGTAAACCCAAAAGCACAAGCTTTTCCTAAAGGTTCAACATAATCAAAAGGATTTGTAACCATCAGGCTCGAAAGCATTGATGGAGTCCACCCGACAGAAGTAGTACGTTAACTACCCAGTGATTCAATCTGGTGAAGTCAGCGAGAGTCTTACGAATGCGACCAAGATTTTCTTGAAACAGAGGCATATGCAAGAACATAAAGAACTGGTATACACTAAATTAATTCGAAACAGAAATTGCTAATATGCATAAATTATTTTGGACAGAAGTAGCATATACCCGAGCAATCCTAATTCGAAACAGCAGCATAAGTTGTTGAAAGTATTTGTGGGTAAATATTTTCGGTATATATCGTATCCATAGAGATTGGTTTAATATTACTGCCATTCTATAGTTGTTTATTTTGAGTGAGAAAAAGCAGTTGAATTTGTTTTATGATTATAACTATGCTATTAAATCTAAACAATAATGTAAGTGCAAATTCTGAAAGTTTGTTAACGATTAAAGAGATATGTTGAGCTTTAGGGTTCATCAACCTATTCCTATACAAGGTGTTAATTAAATCACAATTGAACAATCATTCGAATTATTATCTTCACTTATCCTCAAATATGATTCCATGTCTGCAAATCAAATTAGATAAGCTTTAACCGTTATGAGATTCGATCTCTCCAAATATCAATATCGGTAATAGTAATAAAGAACGATAATTATGAAAATCCAATCACAATTCCATCTCTGCAAATTGGGATTGAATCAATATAGTAACCTAGGGCAAAAGTTAGAATCTTTTCTTTCGATCAAAGACTCCACAATGATTTAATATAAAAACAAGGTTTCTTATTGATAATAAATTCAAACAATTGTTCATAGGAATTAATCAATGGTATTGTATATTCATAGGCTAATTACTACCTTAATCTCAACAAGAGGGATTTAACTCTCCATAGACATGAAGAACACACAAGAATTAATGGAGGGATTCATCTTCTTCAAAGGAATATCTTCAATTGGCAAAGAATCCACCTTCAATTGTTGTTCTCTACTTTGGAATCAGAATGCTCTCCTAATTTCGCTCATAAAAAGTCCCTACTTTTACTTGGAAGTTAGGGCTTTTATTTTTAACTTTTGGGCCTGAAACGTCGCGGCCGCGGCGCGGCAACTGATGAGCGCGGCGCGATCAGAAACAGAGAGTTTGGCGCGGCGCTGTCTTGGACTCCCGCAGCGCGCCCTTGCTAAAACTCCTTCTTTTTGCTTTGCCTTTAATACTCCAGCTTTCTTTCCTCTTCATGTTCTTATAACGCTCTTTTTCAGTTCCAAACCTGCATCAATAGTACCCATAAGTGATTCGATTTGCTTTACAAATGAACTAAACTTATTCAGTTCAATTCTTATTAAAAACTTATGGATCTAACACAATTTGCATTAGTTTAGAAAAGAATTTACTTATATTAACACATGAATTTACCATTAATTCACTCCTAACAAACTCTCCCCAACTTAGAGCTTTGTTTGTCCCTAAATAAATTACTTACCTCAATGAATACAACAAAACATACCAACTATCATGCAACAAGTTTTTCAAAAATATTTTTCAAATGGTTCAATTCAGTGACCACTTCAGATACTCTTCATCTCCCAGCAAACTCAGAACATACACATGAAACAGATTTTGTTTGAAAATTACCTCCAGAAGTTCAAAACACTACACAACCGCAGTTGAATCAGCACTAATCACTCTCATCAAAAAGTATGATGAATAAAAAAAGGGTTAAACACTCATCCAAACAATTAAATCAACAAGGATCCATATCTTATGTTCACCATATTATTCGCATCAAGTCCTGTGGAATCTGTGAATCAGAAGGTCTTTCAAGGGTTGTAATGTGATTTAGATTCAAAGAAAAGAAGATAAACGAGGGTTGTTCCTATTCTAGGGAAGCATCCGAATCATAACTCCTTTCCTTTTCCTTGATACCTTAAACTTTTTCACCCATTCTTCTTTTTCAGTCGTAGCTTGATGTTTCTCTTTTTTTTTTCAACAACTGTTTACTTTCAAACGTTGTTCTTCTTTTATTTCTCTTCTTTTTTTTTTCAAGCTACGAATTTCTTTTGTTCTTTGCAAATCACTGCCTATACTTACTCTTCTTTTGATTATGACTCTCCCCAACTTGGAGATCAACCTGTATTTAGATTATATGAATGCTCCCCTACTTTCTATGAAGGTTAAAGATAAAACACATCACCAAACTTTATGGTCGATGGTCCAAAATAAAGCTTTTTATTGAGATCAAAACTCACCAGGTGTTTCCTTGGTGCATATGATGAAATTTACCTTGACCTCAGGCTCTAAGAATGGTTAGCAAAGGATCACACTCTCACAGAAGAAAATAAGTTTTAGGAGGAAACTAGCTCAAAGAACTCTCAGATTCAAACAAGTGCCAAAATCACTTCCACAGATTTCCACAAACGATGCGACAAAAGGTTTAGCATGATACAAACAAGTCAAAATAATCGATGGTCTCCTGCATATAGTAAACAATGGAAAGCTTTCCTCACAATGGTTAAGGCTAAGCCGATCCAACTAAAATAGTGTACCATAAAGAACTTCTCCTAAGTATTTACTAACAACCTATGTTTCATGCACACATTCGGAGTTTGAGTTTGAAAATTCATACCTGACTTGTCACTTATTGAAAAAGAAAGTGAAAACTTAATTTTGTTTGAAAATTCACTCACTACCACTTTTATTCATGTTGCTCCTTTGTTGGTACTTTCATTGCTCTTCACTTGAGCTTTTCTTTGTGTTTTCAGGACTACTCACTCTAAATTGAGACAAATAAAAAACAATTTGCTATACTTAACATAAACTTTAATATCAAGAAGAAAAACAAGTCATAGTGACCCTAAGGTTCACCAGAGTACAGGTCAGCCATTCATAGAATACTAAAAAACAATCAACAATAAAACAGAAATTATCATCACATCAGTTATCAAACATAGAATCAATCTCGGCATCAATATCCGCATCCTCCTCCGCTTCATTCTCTTGTGCTTGGTTATTAGTTTCAACACCTGCACCCCCTACAGGAAAAAGGTTGGATTCCGGCCAACCACAATATGTGAAATAGTTTTCCCAGGTCGGGAAAGTTCTCTCCTCAGGTGCAGCAGAAAGGTTCATGTACTGCTGTTGCATAGCATCGTGCAGGAAGATATGAGACCTCTTGTTAGCCTGAAACATGGATGAATAATAGTAATGCACAACCAGAGGGTCAAATGCAGATGCACTACTAGGTGGTGGTGCTGTAGATGCAGAAGGGCCAGCCTGAGACGCGACAGCTGCAACCTTTTGGTCCCTGTAAAATGGCTTTGCACAAAACCTGTTAATAAAAACATCATCAATAAAAGTGTTAATCACATGATGCCTTTGCCTCGAGCACTCTACCCCTGCCTCCTTGCATAATCCCATAATTAGACCGGGAAGGGGAAGCACACATTTGGCATTAATGCCATGTTGTGTGTCACTCAAGGCTGCTCGACGCAATTCATTCGAAAGAATGAATGCGACATCAACGGTATGCTCAGACATGATGACGGTCATCAGAAATGCCACATCTAAAGGAATGGTGGTCACATGCGTCCTTGGCCTGATATTGTACAAGATCACAGACAGAATTCCCCACGCATGGATGTTCAGATCCTTCCTGTTGTAGTTGGTCGGATTTCCTTGCCTACTAAGTTCTAGTCCTCTTCCTGGAATGCATATTTTTTCAGACATCTGGTCCACAAGGTCAGCACAATTAAGCACATTTTGCCTATAGAAACATTTCTCATCCTCTGCTAATTGGAGTGGTTCACCCAAGAATTCATTGATGGAATCTCTATCAAATGCCACGGTTTCTCCTCTCACAAATGATTGATATGTATAGGCCACCGTTTCATCCGTGGTTTTGATAGCATTAGCATAGAATTCCTTCACTATGTCGTAATCAATGACTGTGTGTGGTTGAAACACACGCTACCAGTTTCTATGCTCTAGGTAATCCCACATAGTAGAGTACGGACCTCCTCCTTGTCCCAAAGTGGTCACCAACTTCTCAGTTAAAATGGTTCGGGACCCTAAATCCTTGAATCTCTCTGCTTGAGCCCGACCCAAAAATCTCTCAGCCTGATCGGTCCAAGCACGTGCTCCCCTAGGACCAGAACTTGTTGTCTTGGTGCGTCCTCTTTTTGAAGGATTCATCTGCAATTATAGAACAAACAGCAACACACATCATATATATTGTTAGGATCATAAAAGAAAAGAACAAATATGGAACTTATTAACCCAGTCGCGGCGCGACTGGATTTACCCGCGGCGCGGCTGCGGCGCAACTTCCAGGGTTTGCCTGCAATGGGTCCTTTTCTGAGGCTCCCAATCCCCTTAATCACATAATAAAGCATCAATTGAACACCAGATCATTTTCATCTACCCTAGGGTTTTCAAAATTTTCTTTATGTGTTCCTAATACCTAAAGTTTTAGGTTTGCCTTTGAATATATGTGGTGACTAACACAAGAATAAGGGAAGAGATACATACCTTGCTGCAGATTAAGTGAGAATAAACGAGAGTGAACGAGATTAGTGAGTGACAACTGCGAATTTGCGATTTTCGCTCTGAGGAGTGGAGAGAGTTTTCAAAACAAAGAATGAGGGGGGAAGTGAGTGGTTTCCAAATAAAAGCTATTTTTCGCATTGTCACGGCGCGCACCTTTACCACCGCGCCGCGCCAAACTCTCTGTTTGGCGTCGCGGCGCGCTCCTTATACTCGAGGCGCGGCTTTGCGAATTCTTCAGTTTTCTAAATTAACAAATTGTTACAACTTCCCCACTTCAATTTTTGATTTGTACTCCTTCTCACTCTCATTGCACTGATTTGATGATATGAATATAAAAATTAAAAGAAAAACAAAATAACTTACTCCGTTGGGTTGCCTCCCAACAAGCGCTTCGTTTAACGTCGCATGGCTCGACGGTCGAACACCTTCTATTAAGTGCTCAAAAGTGAGATTGTGCACACTTCTCTATCAAACTCTCCCCCAAGGTAGTTCTTTAACCATTCTCCATTAACGGTCCAACTTTCTTTACTCTTACTATCCTCGATAGTAATGGCACCGTATGGTTTGACTTCCTTAATTACGAACGGTCCTGACCACTTAGACTTTAACTTTCCTGGGAAGAGCTTGAGCCTAGAATTGAATAGTAATACAAGGTCTCCCACCTTGAACTCTTTCTTCTTGATTCTATTATCATGGTACCTTTTCATATTTTCCTTATACATTTTATTAGACTCATATGCTAGGTACCTGAATTCCTCAAGCTCATGGAGTTGATTCGTCCTCTTCTTATACGCCAAACTATCATCTCTATTGAAGAAACGTAAGGCCCATAGTGCTTTTTGATCCACCTCTACCGGTAGATGACATGCCTTACCATAAACCATTTGAAAAGGAGATGCACCGGTCGATGCTTTGTATGCTGTCCTATATGCCCACAAGTCTTTTCGGGATTCTGACACAGTCTTCTCTAGAATATTCTTGATTGCTCTGTTTGAGATCTCTGCTTGTCCATTAGTTTGGGGATGATAAGGTGACGTTATCTTGTGGTTGATATGATACTTGTCCAGCACTTTCGCTACCTGCTCGTTAACAAAGTGAGATCCACCATCGCTTATAATCACTCTAGGCATGCCAAAACGTGTGAATATGTTTCGATTTAAAAATTTTAGCACAGTTTTGGCATCCGCTTTTGGTGTGGCGATGGCTTCTACCCACTTGGATACATAATCCACTGCAACTAGAATATATTCATTAGCAAAAGAAGGAAGAAATGGCCCCATGAAATCGATGCCCCAACAATAAAAAACTTCTACTTCAATAATGGTTTGAAGCGGCATCTCATCTCGTTTACTTATCCCACCAACTCTTTGACATTTGTCACAATTCTTTGCATGATGGTGGGCGTCTTTGAAAATAGTAGGCCAGAAAAACGCGGATTGGAGAACTTTTGTTGCCGTCCTCCATCCGTTGAAATGCCCACCACTAGGTGAATTATGACAGTGCCACAAGATTTGTTGGGCTTCTTCTTCAGTAACACATCTTCTTAAAATTCCATCCTTACCTATCTTGAACAAATATGGGTCGTCCCACACATAGTATTTTGCATCGGCTAACAACTTTTTCTTTTTGTTCCAATCAAATTCCTCCGGTATCATACCGGTTGCTTTATAATTAGCAAGATCGGCGAGCCAAGGTCTTATTTGGAGTTGAAAAAGTTGTTCATCCGGAAACTCATCATTTATTTCAGCTTCTTGGTTGGTGACATTTACATTAACCAAACGGGATAAATGATCTGCTACCACATTTTCTGAACCTTTTTTATCCCGGATTTCTATGTCAAATTCTTGCAAAAGAAGAACCCAACGAATGAGTCTTTGCTTAGAATCCGGTTTGGTAAGCAGATACTTAATGGCCGCATGGTCTGTGTAAATCACCACCTTTGACCCAATGAGATAGGATCTAAATTTTTCAAGGGCATACACTATAGCTAACAATTCTTTTTCTGTGGTGGCATAATTGACTTGAGCATCATTTAGCACCTTACTTGCATAGTTTATGACATGAAAAATTTTTCCTTTTCGCTTGCCTAATACCGCACCTATGGCATAATCGCTAGCATCACACATAAGTTCAAAATGGTTTTTCCAATTGGGTGCTACGATCACAGGTGCGGTGGCTAGCCGTTCTTTTAGGTCATTGAAAGCTTGTACACAAGATTTATCAAAATTAGAACATGTATCTTGGTTGAGTAAATTACTCAAAGGCTTGGCAATCTTTGAAAAATCTTTTACGAATCTTCTATAGAATCCTGCATGACCTAAAAAGCTTCTTACTCCTTTGACATTTACTGGAGGTGGGAGTTTTGAAATTACCTCCACCTTGGCTTCGTCCACTTCAAGTCCTCTTGAAGATACTTTGTGTCTGAGTACAATTCCTTCTGTTACCATGAAATGGCACTTCTCCCAATTCAAAATCAAATTGGTTTCGATACAACTTCCAAGTGCCACATCCAAATTATTCAAGCATGTATCAAAAGTTTTACCAAATACTGAGAAGTCATCCATGAATACTTCAATACTTTTTTCAATGAGGTCGGAGAATATGGCTTGCATACAACGTTGGAAAGTAGCTGGAGCATTACATAATCCAAATGGCATCCTCCTATATGCGAAAATTCCAAATGGACATGTAAAAGCTGTCTTCTCATGATCTTCTGGGTTTACCACAACCTGATTGTACCCAGAATACCCATCTAGGAAGCAATAGTAATTCTACCCAAATAACCTCTCAAGCATTTGATCCATGAATGGTAAAGGGAAGTGATCTTTTCTCGTAGCTTTGTTGAGTCTACGATAATCGATGCACTTTCTCCACCCGGTTACAGTTCTTGTTGGTATAAGTTCATTCTTGTCATTCCGGATTACTGTCATGCCTCCCTTCTTTGGTACAACGTGTACTGGACTGAACCATGCACTATCAGAAATTGGGTAAATCATACCTGCTTCTAGAAGTTTGATAACCTCTTTCCTTACTACCTCTTTCATTGTTGGATTTAGTCTTCTTTGCGATTGAGCTACCGGTTTGAATTCTTCCTCTAACATGATCTTGTGCATGCAATATGCAGGACTTATACCTTTCAGATCCGCCAAAACCCATCCAATTGCAGCTTTATTCTTTTGAAGAATTTGAATGAGTCTTGCTTCTTCTTTTGTAGTTAACTTAGAACTGATAACGACCGGTTTACTTCCCTCTTCATCTAGAAAGACATACTTTAAATGAGGTGGGAGTAGCTTTAATTCTATCTTTGACTCTTTAACTCCCTTTTTTAGCTCCAAATCTTCTACCTTGTCTTCCTTTGTGATCGTGTTGCCACCTTTCTCTAGTTCCTTTAAAAACGACTCAATCTCTTTTTCTTCTTCTTGAGTAAGTACATTGAAAGATTCAACAAGAGATCTCTCTAACAGGCTAGATAGATGAATTTGGTTTGCCACTTCAACTACACTCTCTTCAGTCACATCCATGCGAAAACAGTCATTCTTGTCTTTTGGTTGCTTCATGGCATCGAAAAGATTAAAACATACCTCTTCATCTTGAACTCTTAACTTCATTATACCATCATCAATATCGATCATCATTCGAGCTGTTTTCATGAATGGTCTTCCAAGAATGATAGGTGACTCCTTGTCTTCTTCCTTGTCAATCACAACGAAATCTACCGGAAACAAAAATTTGTCAACTTTCACTAACATGTCTTGTGCAACTCCATAAGGAAGAGTGGTTGATTTATCTGCTAATTGTAAAGTCATTTTTGTTGACTTCATCTCAATATTTCCCAACCGCTTCACTATTGATAGAGGAATTAAATTGATACTTGATCCTAAATCGATCAATCCATTCCCAATATTTTGATTGCCAATTGTAACCGACAATGTGACTCTTCCCGGATCTCTTGTCTTTTGAGGAAGGCGTGATATTATAGCACTACATTGTGCATCAAGTATAACAACTTCTTCTTCTTCTGGTCTTTTCTTCTTTGTCAAAATATCTTTCATGAATTTCGCATATTTTGGGATTTGAGCAATTACTTCAGAGAATGGATTATTAATTTGTAGTTGTTTAAAAATTTCCATAAACCTTGCATATTGCCTCGCATTGTCCTTCTTTGATGGAGCATGGGGATATGGCAAATGTTGACTTGGTATCACGTTGCTTGCCATCTTTTCTCTACTACTCTTTCTTTTTAGCTTTTCTTTCTTTTTAACTTCTTTATTCACATTTTCTTCTTCAGCATTAGTATCAATAATTTCATATTCTTCATCTTCTCCATCATGTTTTTCAGCTTTCTCTTCCGTATCATCTTCAACATCATTCTTTTCAACTTCATTATTACTTCCTTTTTGCCCAGTCCTTGTCACCACCGCTTTGCAATGCTCTTTTGGATTCTCTTGAGTGTTGGCTGAGAATGTTGCATTTGATTGGTTAGATGCAATTTGTTTAGCCAGTTGGTACACTTGAGTTTCCAAATTCTTTATAGTTGCCTCTTGATTCTTTTGATTTGTCATTGACATTTGCATGAACTGATTCATGGTCTCTTCCAACTTAGATTGTCCTCCTTGTTGTTGTGGCGACGGTTGAGTGTAAGGTTGAAAAGCTTGTTGTTGATATCCTTGATTGTGTGGCCTTTGTTGATAACCTTGATTGTTATTCCTTGGTGGATAACCCTGTTGATACGGAGGATTATGATATTGATTCTGCCTTTGTCCTTGGTTGTTGTTCATGTAATTCACTTCTTCCAACACCGGTGGGCAAAATCCTGTCTGATGCTCTCCCTTGCATAGCTCACACTTTGCAACTTGATAAGAATTAGATACACCATTCAGCTCCTTGAGTTGTTGTGGTAATTTAGACATTTGTTGTGTCAAAAGTTCCACTTGCGATGTTAGTAACTTATTTTGGGCCAGCAGAGCATCACTGTTATTCAATTCCAAAATTTCGGCTTTCTTATCTCTGATAGCTCGATCATGATTATCCTGACGATCATTCAGAGCCATTCGCTCAATTATCTGAGTAGCTTCAGCAGGTGTCTTGGACATGAGGGAACCACCAGCTGTGGCATCTAAGAGTGTCTTGTTTGTAGGTGTGAGACCATTTCGGAACATGTGGATTTGATCGACTTCTGCAAAACCGTGTCCTTTGCACTTTCTCAACATAACTTTATACCTTTCCCATGCTTCATTCAATGATTCATTACTGCCTTGAGAGAATACGGCTATTGCTGTTTTTGCTTCAAAGAATCGGTTTTGAGAGTAAAACCTTTCTAAAAATTTTTCCTCTAAGGTGTTCCAGTCGGTCATCACTGTTTCGGGTTGATCCAAGTACCAATCTTTTGCCTTAGATAACAAAGAATGTGGGAACAACCTCTTGAATAGTGTCTCTTCATCAGCTTGAGCTACACCAGTCGTACCCGCTAACTCATAGAACCGAGTAAGATGCGTGTACGGATCTTCATGGTCCAATCCGGCGAAAGGACTTGCACAAATTAATTGTATGATACCGGTCTTCAATTCTGCCGGTCTCCCGTTGGCGGCAGTTCTAGCGAACTGTGGGTTGAGTCTTGGACTATTTGCACATGAGCCAGTAGCAGCCATGTTGACAACAGTTGGTTGTATAATAACTTCCTGTTCTTCTTCAGCAAATAGTTCGTGAAAGAAAAGTCCTTCTTACGACTCGTCAATTGTTTCAAGTTGTTGTGACGATGTCGCGGTTGCGTTGTCTCTTGCTCTTGCTATGTTTGCTCTTCTTCGTGTTTTGCTGTTTAACCTCCTAGCGGTCCTTTCGATCTCTGGATCAAAAAGAAGTTGATCACTGGGGACTTTGCTGCGCATACACGAATTTCTGCAAAAACTAACAAACGAGTGAAACAACCAAATCAATAAAATAGTAAAAAAACTCAAAATAAAACTATTGCAATGCGTGCAATATTGACACCAATCCCCGGCAATGGCGCCAATTTGTTGAAAGTATTTGTGGGTAAATATTTTCGGTATATATCGTATCCACAGAGATTGGTTTAATATTACTGCCGTCCTATAGTTGTTTATTTTGAGTGAGAAAAAGCAGTTGAATTTGTTTTATGATTATAACTATGCTATTAAATCTAAACAATAATGTAAGTGCAAATTCTGAAAGATTGTTAACGATTAAAGAGATATGTTGAGCTTTAGGGTTCATCAACCTATTCCTATACAAGGTGTTAATTAAATCACAATTGAACAATCATTCGAATTATTATCTTCACTTATCCTCAAATATGATTCCATGTCTGCAAATCAAATTAGATAAACTTTAACCGTTATGAGATTCGATCTCTCAAAATATCAATATCGGTAATAGTAATAAAGAACGATAATTATGAAAATACAATCACAATTCCATCTCTGCAAATTGGGATTGAATCAATATAGTAACCTAGGGAAAAAGTTAGAATCTTTTCTTTCGATCAAAGACTCCACAATGATTTAATATAAAAACAAGGTTTCTTATTGATAATAAATTCAAACAATTGTTCATAGGAATTAATCAATGGTATTGTATATTCATAGGCTAATTACTACCTTAAACTCAACTAGAGGGATTTAGCTCTCCATAGACATGAAGAACACACAAGAATTAATGGAGGGAGTCATCTTCTTCAAAGGAATATCTTCAATTGGAAAAGAATCCACCTTCAATTGTTGTTCTCTGCTTTGGAATCAGAATGCTCTCCTAATTTCGCTCACAAAAAGTCCCTGCTTTTACTTGGAATCTAGGGCTTTTATTTATAAATTTTGGGCCTGAAACGTCGCGGCCGCGACGCGGCAACAGATGAGCACGGCACGATCAGAAATAGAGAGTTTGGCGCGGCGCTGTCTTGGACTCCCGCGGCGCGCCCTTGCTAAAACTCATTCTTTTTGCTTTGCCTTTAATACTTCAGCTTTCTTTCCTCTTCATGTTCTTATAATGCTCTTTTTCAGTTCCAAACCTTCATCAATAGTACCCATAAGTGATTTGATTTGCTTTACAAATGAACTAAACTTATTCAGTTCAATTCTTATTAAAAACCTATGGATCTAACACAATTTGCATTAGTTTAGAAAAGAATTTACTTATATTAACACATGAATTTACCATTAATTCACTCCTAACATAAGTATGCACGAAATATCATTCGTATCAACAGTAGCAAATATTCATGAAATTAACACGAAACCGGAACAGAGTATATGCAAGAATTGGATGCGTACGGAAATAGAAAACATGCATGGATTCAATTCAAAAAACCGAAACAACATATACACAAAATCAAAACAGAAGCAACGCAAGGATCAATCATATAACACACAAGGATCAACATTGAAGCAATATAAATACTTGATTGATTATGTGTTCATAAACATCCATACGAGAAGGCTTCATGCGATTGACACATTTAGTGCACGGACATAAAATTTTTCCATTTTTTGACGAATTTGCAAATGCAAAATCAAGAAAATTTAAAATCCCTCTAATGTACTCCTCTTGAGTTACAGAGTTGTTTGATATCCAACTCTTATCCATTTGATAAAACAAACTGAAAATATATGACCATATAAATTACTAATTAGAAAATAATAATGTCAAAACAATATGTAATAACATTCACTCTGTTTTGGTTGCAAAAAAATCTATAATTTTTTGATAACATTAGAAAAGTTGTGAAATGTTATGTAGATGATCCTTTCATTCCAAAAGGATATTTAATATCTGTGAAATGACCTTTATTTGGTTGTTGTTCAAAACATTTTATACAAAATTAACTTGAAAAGTTGTCAAAACAATATGTACTAACTTGAAAATTTGTTTGATCAATGGCTTATTTTCAACCACAAAGTTATCACTTTACACAATACAAATCTTATAGTTCAAATATGCTTCTAGCATAGGTAAATAATCAATACAACAAAAACAAAAATCATTATAGTCTAATGAAAGATATAATACCTCACAAAGGGCCGGTCTTCATAAGCTCATATCCAAAAGAGCTTCAACATGTTTCTTAGAGAGATTGACCTCTGGAAATGGATATTTTCATTCATATTAATAAGCTAAAAGGTAGAGACTTCCAATTCATATTGAGTGTGCTATGTATCATCAGTATAGCATAAAAATAATTGGTGTAGATAATTAAATGCAAAATTACTCTACTTCAAAATTTAATGAAGATGTTAATTTGTTATATCCCAAATCCAAAATCCCCAAGTCTTTTAAGCCTACAATTTCTTCAAGTGGTCCCATAGAAAGAGTTGTTCCTTAAAACATTGCACAGTAAAGTTTGAAGAAAAAAAATTAAAGAAC
Source organism: Vicia villosa (assembly GCF_029867415.1). Classification (NCBI taxonomy): domain Eukaryota; kingdom Viridiplantae; phylum Streptophyta; class Magnoliopsida; order Fabales; family Fabaceae; genus Vicia; species Vicia villosa. Next base: position 37,947 of record NW_026706606.1, read on the forward strand.
TTCTTAAGATAGTGCAAATATAGTAATGGTACATAAATTCTAGTTTGAGCAGAGTAACCCGTGCAGCATCTTACATGACAGTCATCATGCAGTAGTGATTGAGAGCTCGAGTTTAGCTACGCAAGGTAGTATAGAACAAAGGCAAGGTTTGGGAATGAAGGGTTGAAGATGGCTGAAACTTCAAGACTAAATAATCTGCAAGATAGAGTCAAACAAGTCATCACTCACAGTTTCAAGGAGCATACAAAGACTGACAAGAACTTGCAGCAGAAGAATCAAAGCCCTCTAAATTCTAATAGTAAAGTATCATAAGTTACATTTATCTCACAGTTTTACGGAGCAAACTAAACAGAATTCTTTCACTTCTAAGGAACGGGCTACACCTATCTCAAGCAATGTTGATGATCAAATTTATGAGAATACAAGTATAAAGAACTAACCTGTAGAACACACTCAGGAGGGCATGCAGCATAATATCAAGGCAAAAAATATTTTGTAACATGATTATGGAACAACAATTAAAGTGTAACAATTTAGTCTCCAATGAATTTAGTCTACATTTAAAAAAGAAAAGATTGAGAAAAACCTCTACAATGGCAACAAGAGAAGCAACAATCATTGCGAAAATATCACCGGCGTTAAAAGAAGGGGTTCCCCATTGCAACTGATTCGGGAGACTTATCCTGCACAGATGTACAAAAACTTAATTAAAATGGTTACTAGCTATTGTAAGAGGTGCAAATCTATTAAGGACTGACCAACGAGTTACAGTGACCAACCCAGATCTGTCAGTGCGGCAACCAAATTGAGTGAATTGTGGTCTTTTATTATATGCACCAGCCGCGGAAAAAATTTCAGCAAATAGCCATGAATTTCCAATTGTAACTATGATTGCAACGTGGTCGACGCCTTTTAATCCCATCTTTTGTGGAATGTACTGCAAGGAGATTCGTTTAACGAAAGTTTCGTTAAATGATCAATTTAAAATGTTGAGCTATTCAAAATTACAAAAGCAAATATCAGAGAATAACACGGTATATCCACAATTACAAATGAAATACCCATCAATGATATTAGGAACATAAAGGTAGACAGATAATTTAGGTAGGCAGATAATTTATTGAATCTTGGTGCAGGTTTCTTGGCCTTTAGATATTTTCAATATGTGGAGACCATAAATTCATAACCCATATAATTGTTTTTCTACCTTATATCACACACCTTAATATTTTCCACCCGAAAATTAGAAATTTTTCTTCAATTCACTACATAAATACTAAACCTGATTGTTAACTATGGATTCCTCTTCAGGTATAGCACAACACTTCATCAGCTTCCTTATGTCTACCCTGCAATACCAAGCACCAAAAAAAATACTAGTAAAAGATAAACTAACGAACGTTTCAACTACACACAAAAGCAAATAAAAGATATATCTTTGGCAGCATGCCATAGAGACAAACATTTCACTACATATGTAAAAATGCAAACAGAAATTAAGAATGAGAGGAAAAAATACCTGTACAATAGAGGAATGAAGGTAAAAGTTATGAGGCACAAGAGTTCTCCAAGAAGACTCATAAGCATAAATGCACTCTCCCCACTCAACTTTATTAGTATTCCATTCACAAAAAGTGGAACTTCTGATTGATTGATGAATAGTCCATGAACAAAATATAGTAATACAAAGCATGCTACAAACTGCCCAAGATCTTGTAAATCAGTTTAAACCATATTTAGAATTCTAAAAAAAACTGACAAATAGAAGATGACTGTCTGTAAACCAAATTCAATGGATGTTTAAGGTTAAACCAAAACTTCTGCTTGAATTCCAAGGAGAAGGCATGTCCATGTATCATACTCATCACTGCAATTCTTTAATTAAGAAATGAGAAATTAGTCTACAAACAAAGCATCAAATCAAGTGAATTTATCAAGTTCAATCTAAGCTTGTTCATCTAAACATCATATTTTATGCATGACTTTGAAGCTGAAATACAGAAATCCACTATAGACTTGATAACCAATTCAATAAGCAGAATGAAGAAAGGACCATAACAATTCAAAACCACCAAAATTAGACTAATGTCAACAGTGTAAGAAAAATATTGTCCTTCTCCAAGTTTTTCTCTCTTCCAGTTTCTTAACAGTAACACATTTGAGGAAAGAATAAAATGGAAAAAAAAGGGGAGCGTAAGTAAGAAATGTATGAAGGAAGAGGATAATCTAGTTTGTTCTATTGAAGCACACTTACACGATTAAGATGGAAGAAGAAAATTTAAGAAGATATCAATATAAAACTTAAGATTTCAAGCATTAAATAGAAACTCAAGAGTTCAGCAACAATAACAGAAAATTCAGCATCACAATGCACATCAAAACAAAAGCAAAAAGAGGAAAGAAACTAGTTGAAACTTTTTGTCGAACACTTGAGGCGTAAGTTGTAAAAAGGTAGTAACGTCGACAATTCTCCACCAATTCACACGCCGCAAATGATCATCAATGAACAATACCACCAGTACAACAACTCAACATCATGAAGTAAAAAAATTGAAGCAAAAGAATCAAGAGATACGGTTGAGGTGTTTTACCGAACACCTTGCGGGTAAGACCAAAAGCTGTATTTTTCTGCATTTTTAACCGGTAAACATTCCTCCATTTAGCTTCATAATGTTGATGCTAGTGTTAACTTAATTTAGAATCAATACCGAAACAAAAAACAAGATAAACCAATTGAAACCCTAATCAACATGAAATCGTGAAGCTTACCTTAAAAATGCACCAAACCATAAGTATTATGAACCAAAACCAAAACGCGACTGAATCGATGCAGTGAGATTACGAATCCCATTTGGGTTTGCGAAAAAGTTGTCTGGCTGCAAAATCGCATTTGGGAAAAAGTACTTTTGCGCGGGAGGCTTTCCGAAGAATCGCATTGGAAAAAAAACGCGTTTGAAAAAGCGCTTATGTGGGAACTTCTTTGTGTTTTGTCCTTAAAAGCACGAGAAAGAGAGTTATCTGAGTGTAAAATATAATAATAATGACAAAGTAAAGTTAAGTTAATAAAATAATAAAATAAGAATTAGTGATGGTTGTTGTTGCCCGTAGGTAAAACATAGAAAATGACTGTCACCGTAGGGCAATTTTCTTGTAGTGTATGGCTTCGCCTTCTGCATTGTGCAAGATACTATAGCCCATGTCATTCATTGAGGTTTGATGTGTTTTAGTTTGCGCTTTTGAATCTGTAGTTGGATGTGTGTGATTGCAAGAGGTAGAATTGATAACTATTTTGGTTTTGCGAGTGTTTGCAAGAGGTAGAATTGATAACTGTTTTGGTTCTACAAGTGTTTGCATGTTCTTTGACTGTCTCTGTAATAAAGGAATATAATGTTGGATGATTCAAAAGAGATCCCCCTTTAGGAGTAGAATGTTTGTATATAGAAATATACTAAAAAGTTAGGACTTTGTCTATGCAATCATGCATAAGAATGCAACACTCATGCTCCTGTATATCATTATTCACTGTGAAAGATACTTTAGGTTAATGACATGTTTATGGTAATTTCTAAAACATTATAATGTTGTTTTTGGTTTCTAATTGTAACAAAGATTTTATATGTAGGCATATGTCATGAAGAATATGTTTGACATTGTTGATGTTTCTATTATTGAAAGATTCGATGAGGTAGTATAATTTAAAATATTTTGTTATTGCATGTATTTATTGAAAAATATGTAAATTATTTTTTCAATATGTATTTGTTTAATTTATTATCTGTTGAACTTGAAGATGGTAGTTGGACTCACCTTTAGGCAATTAAGTCGGTTCTAAGAGCTTTTGAAATGATTTTGGGGCTTGGTATCAACTTCCATCAAAGTAAGCTTATTGGAATAAATATTTCTTCCAACTTCATGGAGGTAGCTATTAATTTTCTAGGGTCTAGGAGGGAAGGTAAAGAGTTCACTTTTTCGGGTATTCCTATAGGTAGCAACCCTAGAAGAATATCCACTTGGGAGCCATTGATGTCGAAAAGTAAGAAACGGTTGGCAAGTTGGAAAGGGAAATTTCTTAGTTTCAGCGGAAGACTCACTCTTATCAAAGCGGTTCTTGGTAGCCTTGCTATTTTCTTGCTTTCTTTTTATAAGGCGCCTAAGAAAATCATTGAGGACATAATCAAAATCCAAAGTAATTTCTTATATGGGGAGGAACAAAAGACAAGAGGTGTGTTCATTGGGCGAGTTGGGATGTCGCGTGCCTTCCGGTTGAGAAGGGAGGTTTAGGAGTCAAACAAATTGAGGAATTTAATTTAGCTCTCTTATGCAAATGGAAGTGGCGGATTCTCGAACATCCTGAGTCCCTATGGTATGGGGTTTTGAAAGCGAGATATGGTGATGTTATTCTTAGTGTGTCTCATAGTGGTAGTGGGGCCAAGGGGGTGGACCGTAAATCATATTGGTGGAGGGATTTTGTATCATTGAATTTTCTCAGGCCTTAGGATTTCTTTAACACTAATAGTAGCATTTTGGTGGGAAATGTATTGACTTTATCCTTTTGGCACTCAAACTGGATGGGTCGGGGAATTCTTAAAGATTGTTTTCCGCTATTACTCTCTGTTTCGCTTTTGCAGGTTATTACCGCGGCCCTCATGGGAGTGTGGCAAAATGGTGAATGGGTGTGGGGGGACTTTGGCATCCCTCCAATTCTCTAGAACATCACCGTTCCTGCTGCAGGCCCAACCGTTGTGCCTTCTGGTGCAACATATTCTCAAAATCAATGGAACATTTCTAGTCTTGCTACCGTCACAGCACTAGTTTCCTCCGTAGCAGCAATGGATTCGCCCTTAGCGCTTGCTGCCGAGCCTTTTTGCAGCAACAGTTTGCTTGAAGACCTACTGCGGCTGCAGCAGTTGGTTTCTTCGATTAAATTGGACATTAATAAGGATGATATGGTGTTCTGGCAGGCTGAACCAGAGGGAATCTTTTCGGTTAAATCTTGTTATAATCTGATCAATGTAACCATATTCCGTATGGTCCTATGGGCGAATTTGATAAGGCTTTTTCTTTTGTTTGGAAGACGGATGTTCATATGAAGATTAGAGCTTTTGGTTGGAGGAGTTTCATATATAGACTTCCCCCGAGAGGAGCTTTATCAAAAAGAGGTATTATATCTCAATCCAACTCTTCTTGTGTTTTTTGTTGCATAAGGGAGGAGTCTTTGGCTCATTTGTTTTTAACGTGTCATAATTAGGAATTAGTATGGAGGGGTATTGCAGAATGGATTAGTTTTGATATGTACAAGGCGACAGATATGAAGGAGAGTTTCTTGAATTGGTACTTTTATGGAAAAAAGGATAAAGTTGGAAAGGGTAAGGAGGGAGTGGTATGGTTGGCGGTTGTTTGGTCTCTTTGGACGGTTAGGAACGGAATCATCTTTAGGGGAGATACCTGGAACATATCTGATATAGTTTGGGGGATAAAAGCGTTAGTTTAGCGTTGGGCTTTTGTGGGGAAAATTATACAGCCCAATTGTAATTTTTACGAGTTTAGTAGGTTACTGTTTTACTATTTGTCGTAAGAGGCAATTGGCGTTTAATTTTCCTTCTTGTGCTTTTTAGCCGGGTCTTTTTTTGTATCTTGTTTCGAGAACTCTGGTTCTCTGATTAATATATTCCTTGCTTAAAAAAAAGACACCTCATCATATGAAAAAGAGACAATTGACCATATTCAACAACGTTGGGCTTTAAGTTTTTTGTTTTTTGCAAATGGTTGAAAATCAAAATCTACAACAACACCAAATGAAAATGGTTGAAGAGCATAAGCACCAAGAAAACAAATAAATGTTGCCAAAATAAAAGTGAAGGAAGAAAAATTATACATGAAAGATTATGACTTGTGGTTGAATATTTTGTTTTTGTTACATGAAGAAATATTATGACTTCTTAGTACAAGATAATATGATTTTGATGTATGACTTTTTGGTATTAGATAATATGATTTTGATGTAAGACTTATATATGATGATGGTAGAATATATTTGATTTGGTTGTACATTTGGTTTATGAATGAATTTTATATAAAATTATTTAGTTTAATGATTTTTTTAAATATTATTAAAAAATAAATAGAGTTCTTTTACACACGTTATAAGGTATTTGTTTATTGAATGTCTAGATTCAGCGGTATACACAAATATTTGGTTGAATAAAATAAGGTGTAATTGAAATAAAATAAAATATAATAATCATGTTTTACATCCGGGATAGCTAAAATAGGGTGTATTATACCATATTTTTACACCTTATTTAAGGAAAATAGGGTGTAAATTTGTTGATATTCATATTAAGCATTATATATTTTACATCCGATTTTTATCAAATGGGGTATAAATTTGTTTGATTTAAATGTATATATGTAAAATTTACATTCGTTTTCTATTAAAAATGGTATAACATATATATACCATGTATTTACACTCGTTTTAAAACAAATGTAAATTCATTAAATATTTCCCACTCGTTGAATTTGCATTCTAAAATATCAGATGTAAATTGTATAAATAACAAACGTAAATTACTCTTTTTATACTAGGTATTTAGTTATTATTATTCTAAATTTTTTATTTTGTGCTTCTAGTAATATTGTTTTACCATTTTTTAATAACATTTTATATTTATTCTTGGATAATCATAAATAACATTAACATAAATAATTTAATAAATCTATTATCATTAAGACATTATCTATTTAAAAATACAAAATTCTTACATCTAAAATTATTCAATTCTTAGATAAAATATTTTAAACATTTACAAATAAAAACATAAATTGTATATCTAAACATATGAAACCATAACATCAAAATTTCAAATGCTAACAAGTAGTCTTTAGCCGTGTCTAATCATACGAAGGTCTTGAAACAATCTAACAAGTCCACCTAAATACTAAGTTAACAAACGAGCAGTTGTGTGTCCTCTCCAAATATATCAATACACAGTCTCTTGAGCACATGAACTTGTAAAAGAGGAAGTTGATTTAAGAGAACCTTGTGGTTGAGATTCTTCTTGTCGGAATAGATCCCCACCGATCGTGTCTCTAGAGAAGAATGAAGATGATCTTGATTTGAGGGATTTTGAAAAATCTTTGAAAATGAAATTCGAAGCTGCTACCTTCTTAACATATCAAAGTGGTCGAGGCTTGAATTGAAGGAGATATGATTGAATCAACAAATATCTGATTGAATCAGAAGAGATTTGGTGGTCGAAATTCGCAAGAATCAAAAGTTGATTCCAATAGGCAGTGTTGCTGCCGCCGACAGTGGTGCTGGGACTGCATCTGTCCCGACTCAGCAGCTGGCAGCTGAGTTGCAGTCTTTACTGGCAGCTCTTAACACTGTTCGGATCAAGGAAAATGTTGAGGACAACTTCTCTTGGGCGAAGGATTCTAGTGGGAGCTTTACCGTTAAATCGTGCTATGAGTTTTTTAAGAAGTTTCTTTCCGGTCCGCCGTTGGAAAGTGATAAGGTTAAGGCCTTAAACTTTCTATGGAAATTCAAAGTTCCTCCAAAGATTCTTTGTTTTGCTTGGAGGTTTTTATTAAATAGATTGGCTACTAGAGATCAATTGGTGAGAAGAGGTGTGTTGGAGGAAGGAATTGATTCTAGGTGTGCCTTATGCGGCTCCGGTGAGGAATCTTTATCTCATCTTTTCTTTTTGTGTAACGTTACCGTTCGCATTTGGAGAAGGGTGTTTATGTGGCTTGATTTATCCGGACTTTTGTCCTTTGAAGAGTTTGGGGATTTCTTCTATAATTTCCGGAAAATTCCTTGCCTTATTAAGCGTATGATTGTGGGTACCGTTTGGATTGCTACGGTGTGGTCGATTTGGCTAAAGCGCAATGCGGTGATCTTTGAGAATGAAGTTTTTAGCTTTACCGAATGTATGTCGGATATAGTCTTAAGCTCTTGGAGGTGGTTATGTGCTTTCCATAAGAGAGTTAATCTTTGTAGTTTTTATCTTTGGAACACTCTACCTCTTCTTTGTTTTGAAAGGTAGTAGTTCTCTTTCTTGTATCGGGTCGGAGCATCCCTTTTGCTCCCGTTTAATTCCATTACCTATTTAAAAAATATTGTTCCGTTTAGGAACCAAAATTGATAATGATAATTCTTAATATGGTGGTACAAGCTGCTTTGATGTGGTTGTATAAATGAACCAACAAAATTAGCACTCTAAAGACAAAGTCATTGAGTAAATCATACTTATTTATTTACTGTTCACGCGGTGAGTTATATTTAATGGGTGAAAATTTTATCTACGCATTATTGGGCGTGCAACCTGTCTAAAACAACATTTTTTTTTAACACTCTATCAAACACTCACTCTTTTATTATGGAGAATCACATGTGGCTCATACCTTAGTTATTATGGAGAATCACATGTGGCTCATACCTTAGAAACTAATGATGAAGCCCACAAATCTACTAAGATATAATTTCCTAGAAGTGAAAATACTCTTATAATTTAAATAATGCATGTGTATAGAATTTCAATAAAAATTGCATCAAAAATGGATTTCTAAATAGATAAAGCACCAAATGCCAAATCATAATTAGACAACCTATAATCTTAGACATGCCCCCAACGAAGTAAAAATCTCAAAAACACAAAGCAAGATGCCATAGCATCCAAGCAAGAACACATCCTAAGAAATACCATAAGTGGAGGGAAGGACATGCGGCCAAAAAAGATTCTATAGAAAACTACACTTAAATTCATGACAAAAATTAAAACGCCACCAAAAGCATGATATATTTTTCTTAGAGAACAAAGAAAATTTTATTTTTCCTTCACAAACAATAAAACTTAGATATTTTAATCCAAAGCTCTAAACTTGTATTTTTCAATTCTTTCACTCACCTAATAGTTCAATTTTTATAAATTTAAAACAAAATAAAAAATATGTAATTATTGATATGATATAAATTATGTAAGAAAAGTAAAACAAGGGCCTCTTATTATTAAACCATACTACAAGTACATATATTAATATATGAGAAATAATTCTCCACACTTACAACATAATACCAAAACACACATGAAATAAGGTTCTTATTTAACATATATATAAAAGACTAAAGCATATAGAGCTTACAGTCTATGATACTTGAACCATAATATGAATGATTACTTAATACTTACTGGCTGATATGGTGAGGGCATCTTGCAAGGTATGCTCTAGGGCATAAGGTTCGTTCTCACCTTCAGAGGGATTTGCAGAGTTATTAGCGTTCCAGAGAAAAACACCAGGGAGTTTTGATGTTTGTAGGAGTTTTACGCAGCCATCAATAAAATTATGTTGTGTAATCTTAACATTCTTAGTGTCAATTGGGTCGGTGCTAATTCCAGGAAGGACTTTATCAGAACCGTAGTCTTTTAATAACTTATTATATATCTCTACAAAGGCCTCAGCAGTGGATACAATTTTTTCTTGATTGTAGAATTGGTAGTCAACCCAATTGATATCATCTTTGTTTGCCTTAAACAAATCGCGGTAGTAGGGTTCATTTTTCTCAGATGGAGCAATGGATACCACCTTAATATTTAGGCCAAGATCGCTCTTGAGTTGTGTTATAACTCGACCTATGCACTTAACAAATAGGTCGTTACTAGTTTTGATAGTTTCATAATTAATGTCAATGCCATCAATTATGATACCGCTAGTATTCTTGTATTTTCCGATGAGCTCTTTGAGTGATTTTACAGCCTTTCTAATCCACGAATATTCCTCAACAGGATCAAATGGAGTTTCAACATCACGACCTCCAATGCTTATTACCACCTTTACATTTGGATTGTTTTTCTTGAAATCTTCCACTTTATCTGGACCGAAGTAATCCACATCCCAAGTTTCTGTGAAAACTCCGATGCCTTTTCCGTTTTTGTCATACTCCTCACTAGCAAAGCCCAAGATGAAGTGAAACTCAAAATGTTCGGTGTCGATGATTTCAGTTGGAAAATCACTTAAACTTGTTGAAGATTGGTTCACACCAATGTATTCTCGAAAGATAAGTTTAGACATTTTCACAATTTGAGATTGATTGGCTTTTGTGGGTTTGATTGGTTGTGATGTGGTTTGGATTAATCACCAACTCATGTATACCTTTTAAATAGAAGAACATCAATAAGTGCAATATTCAATGACTATAGTTCGTTAAAAAGAGGATCAATTATAATACGATTATTAGTCAATTACTTATTTTGTATTTTGTTTTAGAAGAACGTCAGTAAGTGTAATATTCAATGACTAATTATAATTGAGTAAAAAAAAGACTCATTATAATACAATTAATAGTCAATTAGTTCATCTATTTTAGTAGAAAGTCAATGGTGTAATATTTAATCACTAATTTAAAATAGATTAAAAAAAGACTAATTATAATACAATTATTAGTCGATTAGTTTATTTTGTTTTACAAAAAAGTCAATAGTGGAAAAATAAAAATTCTGAAATAGAAGGCCTAAGCCCAAATAAAATAATCACATCCATCCATTATTCATGTTACGCCTAATATTATTGGTTAAAGCATCTGGGCATTGATTTACTTCCCAATAAGTATAATGAATCCAAATTGCTTAGTGAAAAAAATATAATGAACCCACACTTGCCAATCCAACTCATTTAACTGTTAAATTTTTTCAATTGCTACCGCGAAAAATGGAATCAGAGTCGCCACTAATATATTTATCCCATCGAGAGAAAGGAATATCAGAAACCTAACTCAGAATAAGAACAAGGTCTTTCGACCAGAGAATAGGGCACGGGAGTCGGTTACGCAAGGGGAAGGTGTTAGCACCCCTCACGCCCATCGTACTCGATGGTATCCACCTATGTTTGTTTCTATCTAAAGGGTGTATCTATGTCTAAATCTAAATGCGAATGCATGCAAAAAGAAATACGGGGAAAAGAAGGAATTATTTACAAGTGTGCTCGCTTAGGCCCCGCGACCCAATGCCTACGTATCCCTTTAAAGGAATCAGAGCGACCGTAGTTCGGCTCCATAGTTTCCATTTGTTTTGTGTTTTTTAGTTGAACAGCGGTTAAGGTCACAATCCACGATGCTCGACCTTTGGAGACTTATACGCCTAATTTTGGAAAGGACTTAACTTGTTCTTAGGTGCCTAACAAGGCAAAAGAATGAACTTGGGTTTGTGTTTTTTATGTAACTACATGATGAACAAAACCCAATACAAGGTTTCGCACCACTTCGTCACTTTGTTTTAATTTGAGCCTTTATTAAGTGTTTTAAATGTTTTTGGTTGAGTGTTTTTTTAAGGGGAATTTATTTGCGATTATAAAATGTATAATGATCAAGAAGCAGATTAGGGAATGAATCCCACTCACTTCTATCCCATTATATAATGTTCAAGAAACAGATTAGGGAATGAATCCCACTCATTTCTATCCCATTAACTAATGTTTGAGAAACAGATTAGGGAATGAATCCCACTCATTTCTCTCCCATTAAGTAGTGACCGAGAAACAGATTAGGGAATGAATCCCACTCATTTCTATGCCACTAAGTGATTGAGAAACAGATTAGGGAATGAATCCCACTAATTTCTCTATCACTTTCTTAATGTGATTCGCATCTTTATTTATTAGTGTTTTATTGTTGAAAAAGAAAAAGAATGAACAAAGGGGAACTAACCTATCTTCTAATCTAAGTTATTATATTCTACAAGTGGCCCTAAGGTCAAGGATAAGGGATCTCTACCTATGTTATCATGCATAGATTACAACCTAAGTTGTTCTAGGTGACTAATCTTAATGAAGATTGAAGTCACCGCCCTAAGGGAACATGGTAAGCATATGGTAAGAGATAAGAAAAGCAACAAGCAAGGTAGGTGACTTAATGAAGTCCCTAACCAAGTCTACTCCTAAGAGAGACTACACATAATGAATCCCAAGAGAAAACAATCCACAAAAGGTGAAGGAAGAACAAACAAGTGTCGCCTCTTAAACTAACAACAATCAAAGTGTAAAATAAGAGGCAAGGCATGAGAAAGAGGGAAGAAAGCCCTAGGGCAGTAGCAAACAAAGGAAATTAGTGTCCTAAAATCAAACGCAAAAGTGTCATGGCAATACACAAAAAAATATTCACAAGAAGTTACCAAAGTATTGCTTGAATCGTCCCTTGACAATTAGTGATAAAACATCAATTAATCAAAACAAAAAGCGAATGAAAACATGAACTAAATTTGAGGTCAGTAGCATATTAGTTCTTTTATAGGTCTAATACCTCCCACCAATCTATGTTAGTCAACTAGCTTGAAGCAACACAAAGTTCTAACAAAACTAGACAAAACTAGGTCAAAACTAGTTAACAAGTTCAAATGGTGAATGAAGTTAGAAAAATGCAATCAAATGATGGAAGTCAGTAGCTAATAACCTCTAATAGGTGTCTAAACAATCATGAAATCAAGCCAAGAAGTCTCATACAAAATTATAGGTCATTTGGACAAGTTATGATACAATCGTTAACTAAAAGCAAGTTATTTACATGTGAGAAAGAAAAATCAAGTAAAATAAGAAGAAACGATTTAAAAAAATCTAATTCCAGGTCTTGGGACCTCTAAACATCCCTAATTATATGTACAAGAAGAACCTAAGTCAATTGCATAAATGCAAAGCAAATTATAGGTCAAATTCACATGGTTATCCGTTTAGGAACGCACATTAATCGTGTATAGAAAACCTAATGAAAACCTAACCAAAACATGGAATGAGACTTTTATTTTTTACACACATTATGACATATGAGTCTACTGATTCCACAAAAGAAATGACAATTAAATTCTACTCCTAATGCAGTTAACCAAATTATTTTGTAAAACATGCTAAACATAAAAAGAAAACGAACATATGTGAGGAAATGATTTATTAAAAATAGAAAACAATTTCTAAAAAGTATGCAAAAGATACCAAAAATATGGGTGTGAAAAGCAACGATACTGATCCCAAAACAAGAAACATGCGTGATGGTTAGTATATGGAGTGTTTGGCTCAGAAAAATGACATTAAACCCAAGCAAGAAATACATTCGCAGCCCAATAGCATTTGATTATCTTTTCCCATTTTATACTACCATCTGTATTCATGTTATTATCCCCTTCTATGTTTCTTAACGTGACCTAAAAATATGTAGGACATGCATCAATTGGTCACACCTCAATTAAAGGCACTACCAGACAAAAGCGATTTTAGCCAATCATCAAGTGACACACCTTATTCCTAATTATCCAAACAAGAAAAACAATTGAAATGAAACAAGGAAAAACGTGATACATGAACCAATGAGAGGGTTTCACCCCATGCGGCTCACGTGAACAGTACGTGGTACTGCAATCATCTTCTCCGACGGACCAAACGGAGGTCACGACGACGCCGGCGCAAAAGTGCCCGGAAATAAAAGAAAGAACCGTCGTTCCCACTCAATTTCTTCTTCTAAATCCAGATATCCAGTTCGTCTTAGCATTCAAGCACCCTATCCTCACCAATCACAACACACAAGTTTGAATCTAAAGCGAAAGCGAATCGAAAAAATGCAACACATAGCCACCGAAAACATGTGAGCTAATCTCCAGCCTCCCGGTGGAGGGAGCGCGCCAGATGCAAATGAACCTACCTCATGTTACTAGCATGCTCAACAAGATTAGAAAGCGTACCTGATATGAATCTCGAATCGAAAAGATGTAAGGAAAACTCTACTTAGCTACTATCTTCCTTGAGTCTTGAGTGCACAGAGGATAATCTTTGAAACCGATGCTAGCCTTTGAGAAATAAACTCAAAGGTTTCTGAGATTTGAAGGTGATGAAGCTTTTTCAGAAAACTGATATCGCGATGAGATGATGGTGCTGATTGATTCAGATTGTTGATTATGGTGCAGTGACGGTGAAGTCTGTTGAAGAGAGTGGAGGTTGGTGATGAAGGTTGGTTGTGTGTGATGGTGATGATGAAGGTGGTGGTTGTTGATCGGAGAAGGTAGTTATGGCGGTCGGAGAGTTTGTTGAAAGTTTGTTATGGTTGTTGTTGGGAGAAGAGAGAGAGATGAAAGAGAGAATCGAAGTAGAGAGTGAGAAGAAAAATCTAAGAAAAAAATGTAGAGAGCCTTCACTTTGGGAAGGGTTTTGGATTATATAGTGTGGTGTAAGGTTTATGGTGTGGATGATGTAGCATAGCTTTTTTCCTTCAACACTTAGTGAACAAGTATGGTGTAATTGTAGTATACTCCTTTTTCCTCTTTCATGCGGCAGGTCATTTGTGTGGCTAAATGAGTAATATGGGGTGACTTGCTCTATATGAGCTATACTGCAAGAAGTTCAAACAGATGCCCACTGTATGCACATGTAACTTATTCCATTACTTTTCATGCAACGCCAATTGGAGTAGCACCAAGGTGTGCGTTTGGTTGCAACATTCTCGTGCAGCAGCCATGTTTTCGATTTACCGCGTCATGCCGGTTCGGCGTGACAAAGTTAACTTCAAGCGCATATAATCTTCTCAGTAGGCCGCCTCTTAGCTCAAGCTTACAATAAATGTAACGGGGCTATTTACTAGAGCAACAACAATGTTGATGCGTTCCCGGAATAATGGCTGTGTGCGTGTAACAAACGACTTCGAAAAGCCTCGACCCCCACTGCCTTCGTGTTGCAACACATGCTGGACAACCTTGTAACATTAGCAGATTCAAAAGGCATACTTTGTAGTCCTCTAACCTGCTAACCAAACTCTCAAATTAGTTCATCTTGGCCTCACGATAGAGATAGTGTATGATAGAACAAGTTTTGCATTGGAATGATTTGGGGAAGATACTTGTAACTCATTCGGAATTCCTGAGAAACAGGCCCTTGCGTTCTTGCTACACGCGTATGCCAGTCCTTTCCCGATGCCGGCCATGATGCCATGCCAAATACACCACTTTGCAGCCTTACATCTTATGATTCCCTCAGCCAAATGATATGATCAGGGCATCAATTGAAAGAGGAGATGGGATAGAGAAATTCTTATTTCAATAACTTCTCCAATTGAGACTTGGATCATTACACAAGTTCCCCTTAAAGCCATGCATTCTCTCAGTTTCAAATTTTCTGGATTTTTCTCAAGTATTGGAAACTTAATCAACATTGAATCCTCAACTTTCCCTTCACATCTTTTGATACAAAATTTAAATGGAGAAATTTCCAACTACAATTTTGTAGTGGGCTAAGATATGAACAACTTTTGTGTTGAGAGAACATTGACTTGAGGGCTGGAACTTATTCAAAAACGTATTGGCACTCAGTCCTTCGCAACTGGATTTGCCTGCGCACTTGCCCTAGTCAAGGGAACACCCCACAACCGTTCCAAGGGCATGACTTTGGAGCCTTGTATCTTCCCAACCCCACAGTCAAAATCAATGATGTTTAGCTCAATGAATAGGAGGCATGGAGTAGAACACATGTATGTTTGAATTGGCTTGATAATATGCTCGTAAATCTTTAAGAATTGGATTATAAACGGCACATTATGTGTTTGTGGAAATGCTTGCGCTGACGAGAAGCTCTGCCCAGCAATATGACTTGCACAAGTTATAATTTCCAAACTTCATGGCTTTGTATCTTTCCATCTAGACTTCAAATTGAAAAACTCACAACTACAAAGTTGTTCTATGCCATGAGAGGAGTAATTTTGCAGTTGACCTTGTCTTGAAATAAAGCTTCTATCCACGTGTGAATTAGACCTAAAGGCAGCTGCGCAATCATCTTGAAAACCCAAAGAATTTCTCTAAGTTAAGACTTTCCACTTATGGAAGATTTCAAATTCAACTAACTTTCCACTTTTAGTAATTTTGAGAAATCTTTGATTTTATTTACTTCTTTGACTTTCTTGGTCAATTTTCCAATGAAAGTCCACAATATGACAATTTGACTCTGATTCTGGCCAAAATATTCAAAAGTCACCTGTTTGACTTTTTTAGCTCTAGGCGAATTTTCCAGATTACTCAGCTTCTAATCCAGTTTCCACTCAGACCTCAACCAATAAAATCCACTGTACATTTTCTTCTGAGCATCCATATTTTCCATTCAAATGTCATCTCCTTTTAAACAAAGCTTTGACTTATAAGCGATGAAAGCCTGATCTCAAGAGAATCGGAATGGAAATGATGTAAATGATGTTTTCTCATGGGACCTCAGATCTGATTCTTCTTAACCAAGTATTTTCCACAAAATCTTTCTTTTATCCATTTCTGAATAGTAACCATGATATGAATGAATGTATTGGATGAATGACCTAGATGAAGTATGCACGTGAATGTGATATGAAATTCAATTGGGGATAAATAAGTGGGCAAATTTTGGGGTGCAACAGCTGCCCCTATTCAATCTTCTTGGACCTGAATGTACAAACATCTTGGGTTTCGGACATTTAAGGTGCGAGTGGATTGAATACCCCGAAAGTACCATCAAAATTTGCATTCTATGGTACAGCAAAGAGCATTGAATATTATCAAGAGATACCAGCCAGAGGCGGACCAAACAGATTGCTAACCTTAGTTAGACTTGAAGGAGACACAACCGTAGCATGGCTCGACAAGGAAGAAACTATCCGTAGACGACTCTACCAAATTGCTAACCTTAGTTAGACTTTGAAAATGAAGACACAACCGTAGCGTGGCTCCACAAGGAAGAAACCATCCGTAGACGACTCTACCAAATTGCTAACCTTAGTTAGACTTTGAAAATGAAGACACAACCGTAGCGTGGCTCCACAAGGAAGAAACCATCCGTAGACGACTCCACCAAATTGCTAACCTTAGTTAGACTTTGAAAAAAGAAGACACAACCGTAGCGTGACTCCACAAGGAAGAAACCATCCGTAGACGACTCCACCAAATTGCTAACCTTAGTTAGGCTTCAAAAGAGATTGCTAACCTTAGTTAGACTTCAAAAGAGATTTCTAACCTTAGTTAGACTTTGAAAAAGATTGCTAACCTTAGTTAGACTTCAAAAGAGATTGCTAACCTTAGTTAGAATTTGAAAAAGATTGCTAACCTTAGTTAGACTTCAGAAAGAGACACAGCCGAAGGGTGACTCGATAAAGGATGAAACCAGCCGAAGGGGAATCCGATCCTAATTTGCTAACCTTAGTTAGACTTCAAAAAGAGATACAGCCGAAGGGTGACTCGATAAGGATGAAACTAGCCGAAGGGGAATCCGATCCTATTTTGCTAACCTCAGTTAGACTTCAAAAAGAGACACCACCGAAGGGAGACTCGGTAAAGGATGTAACCAGCCGAAGGGGAAACCGATCCTATTTTGCTAACCTCGGTTAGACTTCAAAAAGAGACACAACCGAAGGGTGACTCTATAAAGGATGTAACCAGCCGAAGGGGAAACCGATCCTATTTTGCTAACCTCGGTTAGACTTCAAAAAGAGACACAGCCGAAGGGTGACTCTACAAAGGATGTAACCAGCCGAAGGGGAAACCGATCCTATTTTGCTAACCTCAGTTAGACTTCAAAAAGAGACACAGCCGAAGGGTGACTCTAGATCTGAAAAGGTATGCCAATAATCATTGGACTTTATTGAAGAAGACTAGTAACGACTAGACTTTATTGGGGATGTTTATGAACACTGAATTTTAAAGGCGAGGCCAATAAACATTGGGCTTTGAAGGCGATGCCAATAACCATTGGGCTTGACTGAAAGAAAGGCTAGTGACAACTAGAATCAATCAGGTGATGCCAGTAAACACTGGGCTTTCAGGAAGATATTGATGCTTGCGAAGCATAAGAATTACATGGATCCCTGAGGCCAAAGGCGGGGTGTAATCTTCAAGAGTGGCATTTATTCGAATTGCCACACACATAGTATGGATTTCAAATGATTGAAAAATGAGATGGGTTGAATGCCCACCCTCATTCGCACTCTAATCTGCACGCGGCATGCGGGAAAATAACCAAAACAAGACTAGTAACGACTAGACTCGACACGCGGATGACAGTAACCACTGAACATTCACAGAGATGTTGATGCTTGCGAAGCATAAAAGTTACATGGATCCCTCAGGCCAAAAGGCGGGGTGTACTCTTTAAGAGTGACAATCATTCGAATTGCCACACACAAAGTATGGGTTATCCAAATGATTGAGCTCAGCAAACGGGAAATAACCACAGAGATAATGATCTTGACGAAGAATGACTTTGTATCCAATCCACACTAGAGGGAGAAAGTGAGACTTCTTCTGGGGATATATTACCTCGTGCCTTTGGAGCACAAACAAACTTGGCTTATGCATGTTTGATTTTTTCCATGGCGTAATGCTCCATATTCATGGAAATGCTACGCGTTTTTGTAGATGCAATGTGAATGCAATGATTACTATATGCAGAGATAACGAGGGCCCTTTAGAGAATATTCCGCTGACTTGTAGATCGAGCTTTGTCTCTGACCTCAGGAGAAATAAACTCCTATGCTCGGGGAGAGAGTAACTTGTTGGGGAAAAGCATTGTGATACTTCTCCATTATGTGATGGCCAACCGCACCTTACAGGTTAATGGTGATTTCTTCAATACAAACCAAAAGAGTATGCCCCAGGCTGCCTGACTTGTGGAGATATATGATTTAGCGAAGACATTTGCCTCGAAAGGATCCTTACACCATGATTACTTGAGAAAATTATGCCCCTAGCATATTCAAGCGTTTGAAATATTCCTTCTCTTGATTCACGGATCCTTGAAGAGATTTGTCGAATCTCGACGTAACTGCCCCAGATTGAGTGAGCTTGAGAGATTCCTCGACGTCACTACTTCAGATTGATTGAAATCAAGAGAGAGATTCCTCGACTTGATTAACCCTGATTGGTCGAATTTGAGATGTCAAACCTTGATTTGCTTGCCCCAAATAGGCTGAACTCACGAGAGAGATTCCTCGTCGTGATTGCCCTTGATTATGTACATCTTATCATGATCCTCAAGTCTACTTCCTTTGAAATCAACCAAACTATGGAAGCAACTTTATCACGCTCAATGGAGTCTTCAAACTCTTCCTCTTAGGGTACTTAATCAAAATGCATCTACTACACCGAGTATTCAGACTTCTCCCTTCAGGGTATTTAATCAAAGAAGGTATCAACTGATTTTCTCAATGGAGAATTCAAGCAACATGCCCCTTAACGATCGAACAACGAGGGAATCAAACTGCATATGCTCAACGGAGTATTCAGACGACTTGCTTTGATAATGATTTCTTTCTTTTTCTCTACGGAGTTCTCAAGTCTCTTTTACTTTGACGTGATCAAGATCTTCATGGATTCTCATCATACAAACTTCCTTGATGTTTAAGCAAATGTTTTGTATGCAAAAGAATGTTAATTCTAAGAATGATAATTCTAATGCAAAGTCTATGCTAGTCTTGAAGTTTAAAAACTTTTTATGCAATGAGGTGGCCACCTCTTGTGAATGAAATGTAAAGCGGGCATACAATACCAACATAGATATGTGTTACGCTTCATTGGGAGTCAGCTAAACGCTATCTCATCGGAGTGCGCTTTCGAAATAAACCTTACTTCAATTAGGACTTTTGAGGGTTGTAACTTGGCCAGGTTCATGGTTTTCAGAAACAAAGGATTTTTAGGCTCAAAATTATTTGGTGCCCACCCCCTTCATGATGTTCTCCGCTCCTAAGTTCAGTTAACTCAACATGAGTGTCCATCCCTCACAAGGAATTTTGAAACGGTTGAGGAATCAATGAGGTTTTTCGGACATGGCAATCGCTCACCTTTTATTCTTCTGATTCATTGTCACACGACCTTGTTCTTGCTTTACTTTCACCATCATTTTCTTTTTATTACTATATATTTTTTCTTCTTTTTTTTCATTTTTTTTTTTGCTTTTTTTTTTTGCTCTCTTTTTTTTGAACAAGTCGTGTGAACTCGCATTGTCTTTGATTCGTTGGAAGTGATTGCGACTGCCTCATTCCATGATTGATGAAGAATTACAATTGTGGTATCGTCATCTTCTGTCCTTTTGATAGGTGAAGGATAACCATCATGGTTTTGACTTTCCTCAACCTTTTGAAGGATAACCATTGTTGTATCCTTAGATACATACCCTTTATGAGTTTTGAACACTTGATCAAGTTAAATGAACACTACTCTGCCCCAGGGTTAAAAACAAGGGTTTTTTCTGATCAGAAAAGAAACTCCTACTTCAAGGCTCAAAGGGGTTAACGAGGGTCTATCTCCCTTATATCTCCGGTGTTTGGGGATTTGAAACAATGCCTGTACATCATCAGCAGGGTTTTATTCAAAAACACACAATTAAGGATTTTGCATTTTTATTGTTATCATTCTCCCTCCACTCGTTGCCTAAGCAAGAGATTAATAAAGTTGGTATCGTAATGGCAAAAACTTTTTTTTGAGTGAAAACGAATGGATTACTTCAAGACAAACATAAACAATGCATTATGATTTTCAATCAGAAATTAACAAATTTTTACATGCTAGAAATGCTTAAACAAACAATGAAACGTTACAAATGAGAATGCAATAAAGAACTAAATGAATGCCATTGTTGAGGAGACTTGACTCCGTATGGACTTATTGCTCTCGAATGCCTTTTGCAGTTTTGATACCCCATTGAGGCTTCAACTTGTGCATAGGACCTCTTGGAGTGGATTGTGGTTATTCCGAAATCAACGAGGACTTGAATTCTGCCTTTGAATGTCCTACCACCTTCAGTTGAATGGCAAGGTGCCCCAGCATGGTAACCACTTAGTATTATCATATGTTCCTTCCACACACTTCAGATTACTTCCCAGAAGTATATTCCAACAAAGGCGTATAAGAGTGGTGCATTTTTGCCTTACTTTAGGGATTCGAGCAATGCAAATGATGCAATACTCAAGATAAGAATACGTCTTGCTTATCCCTGGGTGGGAGCCCCAAATATAGATGCTAGAACAGTAACCACCATCATGACTGAAAGAATATTGCATTATCATCGAACTCAAGAGAACTATCTGTGGTGAGGAAGCCCCAAAACACCAACTGAAATGCCAACTACCGGGGATATAACTGAGCACAAGGTATTGAAATTACATCGGTTCATTTCTCATATTCTTTCTTTCTTTATTGACGACCAAAGGCCACTGAGAAGAAAATTCCGGGAAGAGATGACACATAATATGAAGCAAAAGCTTGAGAATGAGAAATGCCTCTACAAAACACTCTTGATTATCACATGGCAACATATTCTGACGAAGTCATAAGAATTTTTAGTGCTTTAAGGGATTCGAGCAATGCAAATGGTGCAGTGCTCAAGACCAGAATACGTCTTGCTTATCCCTCGGTCGGGAGCCCCAAGCAACTTCCACATATGTACAAGAGATGATTACCACTTTGGCTTCAATATCCAAACATTTGGAGTGAGAGTAAGTCACCCTTGCATTTTTATTTTTTTTTTGACATCAGGCGCTAGGCACAAACCAACAATATCTAAATCAGCGGAGTCACGACTTTTTATGGCTTCCAAACTTTCCTCCAAGAGGTGAAACCTTTTTGTTATTTTCAGTACTCGGAAACTTGAAGACTTCAATGATGTGAACTCTCTTTACCAAGAATAGGAATCTCAACATTAAAATTTTTTTATTCATAAGACCTTCTCATGGGGTGAGATTAACATTCGCATTTGGCCTCTAAGGAACCTGTCTCAATTCTTCTTGTCAAAGAGAAAAGGCTTGAATAACCTCCATACACTGATTCATGTTAATCCCCATTTCTGTTCTCATCTCAGTCAGAAACCTCACGGAGTCATTCCAATACCAACTTTCGAGCACATAACGGTGAGAAGTCAGATTTTGTTGTTGAAGTCAGAATTTGAATGGAAAGGGCCCCCATAAGCTTCTGATAGAACCATGAAATGCATGATAGTATGAATGCATGTTTCATTTCTAAGGGATCCTAAAGTCTTTTCATCAACTTTTATTTCTCTTTTATTCTCCCTTTTTTTTTGCATATAGTATCTTTTATTTTTTCTTTTCCATCTTTTCTGTTTTTCTACTTTTTCCGTTTCCCCTTTTTTTGGAAATAGACTTTAGAATCCCCCACAAATGAGGTGGATAGAGTGATAATGTTATGCAATGCAAAACATGGGATCAAGGTCCATATAACCTTAGTAACCACTGTACAATCCTCTGAATAACTGATATAGGTCAGATGTCATGAGATCAAAGGTCCGACACCTTTTTGAATACCAGGAGAAGCAATAGTCACCAACAGAATATGAATAGTCACCAACGGTACCTGTCATGTATATCCCACCCCACTCACAGGTGAATCTAGGTCAAGGTAGGTCAAAAGGTCTCCAGCGTTAACAACTCTCCTGAAACACCATCATTGTTGCAAATACATGCCAACAACGGTATCCCATTCGAGTCTCGGCTGGTCGTGGGTCTCATGATCGCAATCAACAGAACCTGACATTCTGTTGGCGTCATGACTATCCACTCCATCCTAGGTATCCTATATGTCAACTCTGGCCTGGGTATTGGGCCTTTTACCTCATAGAACATCCCACCCAACCTGCAAAACAAAGCAGAAAAATATGTGGCCCCCACGGGGACCCATAATATAGTCCAGATGCATGATGTGCAAGCAGAAATAAACATGATATGCAAACAAAAAATAAACATGCAAACATATATACAAGATGTAAACATAAAAACAAACAAAGAAACACCCAATAAAAGAAACAAACAAAGGCTAGGATTGACTCGCTAGGAATGGACCAGCACAGGTCTAGCAACGTCCCCAGCAGAGTCGCCAGCTGTCGCTACCGCGAAAAATGGAATCAGAGTCGCCACTAATATATTTATCCCATCGAGGGAAAGGAATATCAGAAACCTAACTCAGAATAAGAACAAGGTCTTTCGACCAGAGAACAGGGCACGGGAGTCGGTTACGCAAGGGGAAGGTGTTAGCACCCCTCACGCCCATCGTACTCGATGGTATCCACCTATGTTTGTTTCTATCTAAAGGGTGTATCTATGTATAAATCTAAATGCGAATGCATGCAAAAAGAAATACGGGGAAAGGAAGGAATTATTTACAAGTGTGCTCGCTTAGGCCCCGCGACCCAATGCCTACGTATCCCTTTAAAGGAATCAGAGCGACCGTAGTTCGGCTCCATAGTTTCCATTTGTTTTGTGTTTTTTAGTTGAACAACGGTTAAGGTCACAATCCACGATGCTCGACCTTTGGAGACTTATACGCCTAATTTTGGAAAGGACTTAACTTGTTCTTAGGTGCCTAACAAGGCAAAAGAATGAACTTGGGTTTGTGTTTTTTATGTAACTACATGATGAACAAAACCCAATACAAGGTTTCGCACCACTTCGTCACTTTGTTTTATTTTGAGCCTTTATTAAGTGTTTTAAATGTTTTTGGTTGAGTGTTTTTTTAAGGGGAATTTATTTGCGATTATAAAATGTATAATGATCAAGAAGCAGATTAGGGAATGAATCCCACTCACTTCTATCCCATTATATAATGTTCAAGAAACAGATTAGGGAATGAATCCCACTCATTTCTATCCCATTAACTAATGTTTGAGAAACAGATTAGGGAATGAATCCCACTCATTTCTCTCCCATTAAGTAGTGACCGAGAAACAGATTAGGGAATGAATCCCACTCATTTCTATGCCACTAAGTGATTGAGAAACAGATTAGGGAATGAATCCCACTCATTTCTCTATCACTTTCTTAATGTGATTCGCATCTTTATTTATTAGTGTTTTATTGTTGAAAAAGAAAAAGAATGAACAAAGGGGAACTAACCTATCTTCTAATCTAAGTTATTATATTCTACAAGTGGCCCTAAGGTCAAGGATAAGGGATCTCTACCTATGTTATCATGCATAGATTACAACCTAAGTTGTTCTAGGTGACTAATCTTAATGAAGATTGAAGTCACCGCCCTAAGGGAACATGGTAAGCATATGGTAAGAGATAAGAAAAGCAACAAGCAAGGTAGGTGACTTAATGAAGTCCCTAACCAAGTCTACTCCTAAGAGAGACTACACATAATGAATCCCAAGAGAAAACAATCCACAAAAGGTGAAGGAAGAACAAACAAGTGTCGCCTCTTAAACTAACAACAATCAAAGTGTAAAATAAGAGGCAAGGCATGAGAAAGAGGGAAGAAAGCCCTAGGGCAGTAGCAAACAAAGGAAATTAGTGTCCTAAAATCAAACGCAAAAGTGTCATGGCAACACACAAAAAAATATTCACAAGAAGTTACCAAAGTATTGCTTGAATCGTCCCTTGACAATTAGTGATAAAACATCAATTAATCAAAACAAAAAGCGAATGAAAACATGAACTAAATTTGAGGTCAGTAGCATATTAGTTCTTTTATAGGTCTAATACCTCCCACCAATCTATGTTAGTCAACTAGCTTGAAGCAACACAAAGTTCTAACAAAACTAGACAAAACTAGGTCAAAACTAGTTAACAAGTTCAAATGGTGAATGAAGTTAGAAAAATGCAATCAAATGATGGAAGTCAATAGCTAATAACCTCTAATAGGTGTCTAAACAATCATGAAATCAAGCCAAGAAGTCTCATACAAAATTATAGGTCATTTGGACAAGTTATGATACAATCGTTAACTAAAAGCAAGTTATTTACATGTGAGAAAGAAAAATCAAGTAAAATAAGAAGAAACGATTTAAAAAAATCTAATTCCAGGTCTTGGGACCTCTAAACATCCCTAATTATATGTACAAGAAGAACCTAAGTCAATTGCATAAATGCAAAGCAAATTATAGGTCAAATTCACATGGTTATCCGTTTAGGAACGCACATTAATCGTGTATAGAAAACCTAATGAAAACCTAACCAAAACATGGAATGAGACTTTCATTTTTTACACACATTATGACATATGAGTCTACTGATTCCACAAAATAAATGACAATTAAATTCTACTCCTAATGCATTTAACCATATTATTTTGTAAAACATGCTAAACATAAAAAGAAAACGAACATATGTGAGGAAATGATTTATTAAAAATAGAAAACAATTCCTAAAAAGTATGCAAAAAATACCAAAAATATCTACACACATAAAACTACCTAAAATGTATTTTTATTGGTTTTTTATTTGAATTAAAACTGGTTTATGAAACAAAATTTAAATGGGAAACAAAATTAAAGTGAAATCAAAGTCTGCCTAAACTGGGGTGCATTAGCAATTTGCACATGGACTGAATTTCTTTTAAGAGGCGCATGGGCCTGAATCATATGGGTGTGAAAAGAAACGATACTGAGCCCAAAACAAGAAACATGCGTGATGGTTAGTATATGGAGTGATTGGCTCAGAAAAATGACATTAAACCCAAGCAAGAAATACATTCGCAGCCCAGTAGCATTTGATTATCTTTTCCCATTTTATACTACCATCTGTATTCATGTTATTATCCCCTTCTATGTTTCTTAACGTGACCTAAAAATATGTAGGACATGCATCAATTGGTCACACCTCAATTAAACGCACTACCAGACAAAAGCGATTTTAGCCAATCATCAAGTGACACACCTTATTCCTAATTATCCAAACAAGAAAAACAATTGAAATGAAATAAGGAAAAACGTGATACATGAACCAATGAGAGGGTTTCACCCCATGCGGCTCACGTGAACAGTACGTGGTACTGCAATCATCTTCTCCGACGGACCAAACAGAGGTCACGACGACGCCGGCGCAAAAGTGCCCGGAAATAAAAGAAAGAACCTCCGTTCCCACTCAATTTCTTCTTCTAAATCCAGATATCCAGTTCGTCTTAGCATTCAAGCACCCTATCCTCACCAATCATAACACACAAGTTTGAATCTAAAGCGAAAGCGAATCGAAAAAATGCAACACATAGCCACCGAAAACATGTGAGCTAATCTCCAGCCTCCCGGTGGAGGGAGCACGCCAGATGCAAATGAACCTACCTCATGTTACTAGCATGCTCAGCAAGATTAGAAAGCGTACCTGATACGAATCTCGAATCGAAAAGATGTAAGGAAAACTCTACTTAGCTGCTATCTTCCTTGAGTCTTGAGTGCACAGAGGATAATCTTTGAAACCGATGCTAGCCTTTGAGAAATAAACTCAAAGGTTTCTGAGATTTGAAGGTGATGAAGCTTTTTCAGAAAACCGATATCGCGATGAGATGATGGTGCTGATTGATTCAGATTGTTGATTATGGTGCAGTGACGGTGAAGTCTGTTGAAGAGAGTGGAGGTTGGTGATGAAGGTTGGTTGTGTGTGATAGTGATGATGAAGGTGGTGGTTGTTGATCGGAGAAGGTAGTTATGGCGGTCAGAGAGTTTGTTGAAAGTTTGTTATGGTTGTTGTTGGGAGAAGAGGGAGAGATGAAAGAGAGAATCGAAGTAGAGAGTGAGAAGAAAAATCTAAGAAAAAAATGAAGAGAGCCTTCACTTTGGGAAGGGTTTTGGATTATATAGTGTTGTGTAAGGTTTATGGTGTGGATGATGTAGCATAGCTTTTTTCCTTCAACACTTAGTGAACAAGTATGGTGTAATTGTAGTATACTCCTTTTTCCTCTTTCATGCGGCAGGTCATTTGTGTGGCTAAATGAGTAATATGGGGTGACTTGCTCTATATGAGCTATACTGCAAGAAGTTCAAACAGATGCCCACTGTATGCACATGTAACTTATTCCATTACTTTTCATGCAACGCCAATTGGAGTAGCACCAAGGTGTGCGTTTGGTTGCAACATTCTCGTGCAGCAGCCATGTTTTCGATTTACCGCGTCATGCCGGTTCGGCGTGACAAAGTTAACTTCAAGCGCGTATAATCTTCTCAGTAGGCCGCCTCTTAGCTCAAGCTTACAATAAATGTAACGGGGCTATTTACTAGAGCAACAACAATGTTGATGCGTTCCCGGAATAATGGCTGTGTGCGTGTAACAAACGACTTCGAAAAGCCTCGACCCCCACTGCCTTCGTGTTGCAACACATGCTGGACAACCTTGTAACATTAGCAGATTCAAAAGGCATACTTTGTAGTCCTCTAACCTGCTAACCAAACTCTCAAATTAGTTCATCTTGGCCTCACGATAGAGATAGTGTATGATAGAACAAGTTTTGCATTGGAATGATTTGGGGAAGATACTTGTAACTCATTCGGAATTCCTGAGAAACAGGCCCTTGCGTTCTTGCTACACGCGTATGCCAGTCCTTTCCCGATGCCGGCCATGATGCCATGCCAAATACACCACTTTGCAGCCTTACATCTTATGATTCCCTCAGCCAAATGATATGATCAGGGCATCAATTGAAAGAGGAGATGGGA
Source organism: Vicia villosa (assembly GCF_029867415.1). Taxonomy (NCBI): domain Eukaryota; kingdom Viridiplantae; phylum Streptophyta; class Magnoliopsida; order Fabales; family Fabaceae; genus Vicia; species Vicia villosa. The sequence goes on from NW_026706606.1 coordinate 65,355, forward strand.
TAGAGAAATTCTTATTTCAATAACTTCTCCAATTGAGACTTGGATCATTACACAAGTTCCCCTTAAAGCCATGCATTCTCTCAGTTTCAAATTTTCTGGATTTTTCTCAAGTATTGGAAACTTAATCAACATTGAATCCTCAACTTTCCCTTCACATCTTTTGATACAAAATTTAAATGGAGAAATTTCCAACTACAATTTTGTAGTGGGCTAAGATATGAACAACTTTTATGTTGAGAGAACATTGACTTGAGGGCTGGAACTTATTCAAAAACGTATTGGAACTCAGTCCTTCGCAACTGGATTTGCCTGCGCACTTGCCCTAGTCAAGGGACCACCCCACAACCGTTCCAAGGGCATGACTTTGGAGCCTTGTATCTTCCCAACCCCACAGTCAAAATCAATGATGTTTAGCTCAATGAATAGGAGGCATGGAGTAGAACACATGTATGTTTGAATTGGCTTGATAATATGCTCGTAACTCTTTAAGAATTGGATTATAAACGGCACATTATGTGTTTGTGGAAATGCTTGCGCTGACGAGAAGCTCTGCCCAGCAATATGACTTGCACAAGTTATAATTTCCAAACTTCATGGCTTTGTATCTTTCCATCTAGACTTCAAATTGAAAAACTCACAACTACAAAGTTGTTCTATGCCATGAGAGGAGTAATTTTGCAGTTGACCTTGTCTTGAAATAAAGCTTCTATCCACGTGTGAATTAGACCTAAAGTCAGCGGCGCAATCATCTTGAAAACCCAAAGAATTTCTCTAAGTTAAGACTTTCCACTTATGGAAGATTTCAAATTCAACTAACTTTCCACTTTTAGTAATTTTGAGAAATCTTTTATTTTATTTACTTCTTTGACTTTCTTGGTCAATTTCCAATGAAAGTCCACAATATGACAATTTGACTCTGATTCTGGCCAAAATATTCAAAAGTCACCTGTTTGACTTTTTCAGCTCTAGGCGAATTTTCCAGATTACTCAGCTTCTAATCCAGTTTCCACTCAGACCTCAACCAATAAAATCCACTGTACATTTTCTTCTGAGCATCCATATTTTCCATTCAAATGTCATCTCCTTTTTAACAAAGCTTTGACTTATAAGCGATGAAAGCCTGATCTCAAGAGAATCGGAATGGAAATGATGTAAATGATGTTTTCTCATGGGACCTCAGATCTGATTCTTCTTAACCAAGTATTTTCCACAAAATCTTTCTTTTATCCATTTCTGAATAGTAACCATGATATGAATGAATGTATTGGATGAATGACCTAGATGAAGTATGCACGTGAATGTGATATGAAATTCAATTGGGGATAAATAAGTGGGCAAATTTTGGGGTGCAACAGAGCTCTCCCTCTAACACTACCATTGTTGTCGGATGTTATTACTTTCATAACCATCAAAGATTCAACATGAAACTCAACACGATGGAAGTTCATCTTTGCAAGATCACTTCTTGTATATGGCGAAAAGTCTTCGATTGGATTGACTTTGATAAGGAGCTATCGTTGGGGGAGTTTCAAAGGTATTTTGACCATGGCGATAAGGTATGAAACTTATTAAAGAGAGCTACTGTTGGTGTTATTTGGCTAGCAACTACTTGGAGCTTATGGTTGAGGCGCAATGTGATTATCTTCGAAGGGGGAACGTTAATTTTGACGATTGTTTAACGGAGATTGTCCTAATCGCTTGGAAGTGGTTGTGTTCTTTTTATAATCTTGTTGATAATTGTAATTTCCATGTTTGGAATATCCTACCCCTCATTTGTTTTGAGGCGTAGGGACTTTCCGTTTGTTTTTGGGCGGAGTATCCCTTATACCCTCTTTAATAGTATTGTTGCATATTAAAAAAAAACAACTCACAGCAGAAATAAAAAACATTTAAAAACACCTTCGCATGATCTCATAAAACCAAATTACTCAAGTAAAACATCAGTTTCGAGAACAACTCAACAATCATCCAAATAGAATAAACACCGTCCCATCCCCTGTGTTACAATATCAGAGTGAAACAGAGAATACTAAACAAAACGGAACAATAACAAAGAAGATATTAGTCTCCATTCCTCTACTCAAGAACTACTACTTGCTACCTGTATCTGCAACATAGGCATAACATGTCACATCAACAACATCAAAAGGGTGAGAATAATCCTTACAAATGTTAACCGTTAAAGTGAGCAGCTGAACAATTACAATAGCACTTAGATCATTCTCACCTATCACACTACTATAAATAATACATTTCATAATAGATCTTTGTCGTCCATGAAATGAGTATAAACGCTCAATATACTATCATTAGTCATCCACGTGAAATCAAATAGATTTCCATTATAAAAGAATTCTGAAACCAAAAATTAATAATGAATAATGAAGCACTTGAAACTATCTACATCCAACATTATATATCTTGCTCTCTTTCTTGTGAAAGCATTTGCCATGAAATTTTTTCTATCATGGGATACATGAACAAAAAATTAATTGAGTTTAAGGTATGTATTCTTAAATATTTATCAGATCAGAAAATAATTTATGTATCTAACCCTTTTTTTAGATCAAAAACAAATGCAAGCAAAATCAATTGAGAATATACTCGCATCCAACATTTGATATTTCTCAAGATTCAATGATTCGAAGATCTAGCATTTTATCTTGACTAACAAACTAATTTTTTACTTTAATATTCTTAGTAAATAAAATATTTATAGCCGCCCCACAGTCAAATACATCATTTTTTTTATGATGGATTGCAAAACCGAAAAAAAAAATCTTCTATCTTGAACAAAACATTTTTTTAGCTTTTGCAATCCATCTCAAACATTGGTGTTGATGTTATTGTTGTTGAAGGTTTTAAACAACTATGACTTATTCCTAAAAATCTTTACTAATGAATTGCAAGTGCAGAAAAAATATTTTCCAATTTTGGGAACAAACACCTAATTAGAAGTTGGATGCATTCAAAGCATGCAAATTATATACGCTAATGAAGATCATGACAATGAAAGCATCAACAATCGATCTTGGTGAAGGCAGATCTGACATTCAAGTGCAGATCTCTAGCATCTTGTATGGGACCTGGACATGCTATATTTTTAATATTCAGGGTACACAATCTTGATATTCTGCGACGATTTGTTGCATACAATGTATTTTTAATATTTTGGATAAACAATGTAACCATTTTTAAAAATAAAAAAACACTAACCCCTCATTTTTTTTTAAAACCGATGGGTTAGAATAAAATAATTTATTTTTTTTACAAAAAAAGTTATGTTGTTTATCCAGAATATTAAAAATACATTGTATGCAACAAATATTGTACGAGACCTGCTCATGGTATAATTTTAATATTTTGGGTAAAAAATCTTGATATTCTTCTAAAATTTATTCCGTACAATGTATTTTTAGTATTCTGGGTAAACAATGTAACCATTTTTGTAAAAAAAAAATTTACTCTAACACCTCCATTGTTTTAAAAACCGAGATGATAGTTAAGTGTTTTTTGAGTATTTTAAATCAATGGCCTTAAACAACTTTTTTTCGTCTATTTAAAGGTTATCAACGTTCAAGAATCCACCATTAGTGATCCGTGTGAATCCTAAGGGACGTTCATTATATAAGTTCTCTTATGATATTGGAAATCTAAATGAAACATATGTAGCGCTTGAAACCTAAGGAAATAAGAAAAAGTTCTCTACGATGGATTGCAAGAGCAAAAAGTCATCTGCATTCAAGGTTTGCTCTATTAAATTTTTATTTGTATAAAAAATATTATTGATTATTGACATAAACTATCTTAATCTTTTTTTTCACCATAAAGAAATACATGCAAGATCCGTAGATAATATCCTTTAAACAAACCCTTTTGTTTTGTTTTGAGAAAAGAGTTTCTTAGTATTTGATCTTGCCTAGTATATCAAGGAAATGAAGATCCAACATATGATCTTCATGGACAATTAATATAATATTATGGGTAAACATTGTAACGAGTTTTAGTAAAAAATGTAATATTATGGTAAACATTGTAACGCGATTTATTAAAAAAAAACTAAGGACCCCTATCTTTTTATGATAAACTGAGATAAAAAAGGCGCTAGTTTTTCTAAATAATAAAAGTGTTGAAATTGAGGTTCAAACCCATGCGATAATAAACCTTTACCTCAGTATTTTAAAAACTGGATTGTAAGTCGTTATTTTTCGTGACGCCCTTCGTTACCTCGAATCTTTAGCCGAGTTAAAATGCATTTCGCGTCCGACGTTTGAAGCACTTTTGTAATAGTGATATTCTTTGTAAATAATGTAGTTTATAAACAAATTAATTTACGAATATTCTATTTAAACAATGTAATGCGTATTTTTTTTTTTAAAAAAATTTATCTTTCCCATCGGTGTTGTTCATGAACAGAGAGGTCTGTGGGGTTAGTTTTGAAAATATAAAAATAACTTTTGCTGAGGATTAAATCCATGTGCAAATAATTTTACCCCTCAATTTTAAAATAAGCAAGAGATAAAGTGGCAGCTTTTCATGACTTCCTTCGTTACCTCGTTTTTGTAGTCAACGTTAAATGCATTTTGCCTCCGAGGTTAAATGGAGTTTTTTTTGTAGTAGTGACAAGAACAACAATAATAATCATAATGCAAATGCGAAATGCACCAAACTCCTCCTCAATATGCATGTAGTAACGGGTTTTGAGGCATCAAAGGTGTATTAGTGACTCATCTCTGTCTCTGGTTCCACTCTGAACCGTGTCCCTCTCTAGACATGACTCCTTCATGGTTCTTCTCTGAATCTGACCTCACTAGACCGAAGTTCTACCTAACTCCAATATAGATATATGCATGAACATGACAACATAATTCACAAACTTAAAACAACAACATAATTATACTCAAAACTCATATTCAAAAAAGTTTCTCTTATCCAATATAAAGGTAACATTGCAATTCCTCTGAATTACTCTACTCAAAAGTATTCATATAATTACATTTTAATAATTATATTATTGCTCAAGAATAATCAATAACATATAAAAGTATGTTATTACTCTGCAACTCAAAATTACGCCTCAACTTAACAAAATACTAAAAAACACATCAAATGAGTAACAATTAATTTATTTTACACTCGCAACTCGTTAAAGGTTAACAACTTTTATATATAACTGAATAGAGCTCTCAAAGAAAACTTTAAACAATTCTATAACAACCTTCACAACTCTAAAATTACTCTAAAGTGCTTTAAAGTACTCTAAAGTGCTCAAAAGTGCTAAATTGACAATCTTTCAGGAATGATAACTCTACTGAACTCTTATGAGCTGGAAGCCTAACTCAAAAAATTAATCAAAACAACCTTAAGGTAACAAATTTTTTTCTCAAACTCATTAAAGGGTAAGTGAAAGTTACTGACACCAAAATTGCTCGAAACAACGAAGTCTCACCGAAATCGTTGTTCGTATAATCTGTACACAGTCCGCTCCCACTACGCCAAACAAGTAAAAAGACAAGGCTTTTTTTGGTTTTAGGCAGCGCTTTAAAGAGCTGTCTATTCCACCGCTGCCGTAGGTAAAGGCAGCGTTTTTTTCACCTTGAAAGCGCTGCTAAAGACCCCCTTTAGGCAGCCTTTTGACTTTAAAAGCGCTGCTATATGTCCACTTTAGACAGCTCTTTTGCATTAGACAGCGCTTTTGTCAGTACCCCTTTAGCAGCGCTTTTTCATTAGACAGTGCTTTTGATCATCTTTTAGGCATCACTTTAGACAGCGCTTTCTTAAAAGCACTGTCTATTCCCCCCTTTAGGCAGCACTTTTCCCCACTTCAGACAACGCTTTTCTCTTTAAGCGCTGTCTAATAATAAAATATAATTTTAATTGATTTGATAAAATAGATTAAAAATATTATTTTTATTAGACTTAGTAATCATGTTTACATAAAAATATTTTTATGATCTTAAATTAAAAAACTTATTCATATATAAAAATAACATCTTCAATCATAATTCACTAAAAATAACACCTTTTGGAAATCCTGGATCAGATCATAGATTTGAGCATGTCAATATGGTTATAATTTACACAAAGTTAATGATGAATCTACATGCTACAGGTTAACATTCCTAAAAATTCTAAACTACCTTCTCTAACCAATTCATTTCATCCAGCCCCTATGCTAATTCAAATGGCTCCAAAGCTTTGCAAAGTCAAGACCAAAATCCTCCATACAGGTTATGTCCATTTCGGAAGTGATCCAAGGCAAGCTGTGATCATGCAAGAATACTAATATGCATAAAGTCAAAGGGCAACCGAAACAGTGTGAGTAGGAGCATGACAGAACTGATCCACCTAAGCCTATTCAGTGTTAGCCTTGAAATTGAGAAACCTACCGTTCCATCCCTACATCCAACACAAAAAAGACTGAGCTAAACATGATGCGAAACTAAACCTGGCAAGACAAAAAAAAACAAATGCATAAATCAGCCCCGCATACATAAAACCAAAATCAGAACAATGCAAAATTCATTCAATAATAAAAGTGGATGAGGGATACTGTCATTTTATGAGATTAGGCCTTTTGACAAGGGAGGTGCAAACCCTGGAATTTCTAAACATTTCTACACTTACAGAATTTACCCATGCACCTTGGAATAAGGTGCAAGGTTAGAGTCCAGTTTGAGTATGAAAATGTTGAACAAATAGTTAAGGTTGTTCACCTAAAGTTTTGTCAATGTATGTGGAATATTGTCATCTCAGGCTAATCCAAGCAGAACTCGCCTATTAATTAAATTAATCCTTCTGTTAAAAAATCTAATCACCAATATAGACCAAATATGGGTAAGGATTTTCCTTATATATTTAACATTTATGTTTTTTTTATATTACAAAGGTTTTAGTTACATTTTTCAAACAGAAAATATAAATTAGACTCATCGAATTGTAATATATAAAATTCTATATAAAAATTATTCAATACTCTAATCACTTTTCTACATTTCTATACTTGTTCCAAATTCCAATCATTTATTAGAAAATAATAAAAACAAATCTTTAACACTGACAGTGCAACATGCCAACATCTCAATCCTAAAGAGCATGGATATGCCTCTCATTTGACCAATGCATCATTAACATTATTTTTATTAATAAAATTATAGATAAATATAAAAAGTTAATTATGTCACCTCACCACTAATCGAAATATGAATTTTTATATAAACTTCAGTAAAATAAAGATGATGCATATAAAATATTATATCAACATTATTTTTATTAATAAAATTATAGATAAATATAAAAAGTTAATTATGTCACCTCACCACTAATCGAAATATGAATTTTTATATAAACTTCACTAAATAAAGATGATGCATATAAAATATTATATCAAACCAAAAAGGCTTGATCTGTAGTATTAGAGTTTGACCTAACTCATCATTACAAAACCGGTTGGTAAGGTGAGGAGTGTCCCTCTATATATACTCTTTCAATACTCTATCTCCAACCAATGTGGGACTTTAGGATCTTCCTAATACACCCCCTCATGCCAAGCACTCTTTTTGGGCTTGATGCTTGGTAATTAACGGTGGGCAGCCCATGGTCCGATCGATAGGCTCTGATACCATATTAGAGTTTGACCTAACTCATCCTTACAAAACCGGTTGGTAAGATGAGGAGTGTCCATCTATATATACTCTGTCAATATTATATCTCCAACCAATGTGGGACTTTAGGATCTTCCTAATAAGTAGTACTAAGTAGTATATACTTGTTTCAATCTGTATATAGAGACGAATCCAATGGGACTAAAACCTATATCATAACATTGACTAAATAACATGTTTATTCTATTTCTAATCCAAATTTTTCCAAAACGAGTTTCACATACTACTCTTTCTAACTTTCAATCTGATTTATGTAACAGTTATGCTTCCTTAGAGAAAGCATCACTGGTTCATATTCAAGAGTTTCATCTTTCAATACTAACACTAATATAACTATTTCAATAACAGAAATATAAACTAAACCACTTTCTTATCCTTAACACCATAAACACAATCAAATCAACATAGAGTTTGAAAGGGCAGATCAATAGAAACAAAAATTAAACAAGATCTAAGTTTAATTAGCATAATATAAACACTAAAAAAACGAATTACCTGGAACTCACAAACTCATAGAGTTTCGCAGTGCTGGAGAAAGATTATAACTCCAACTTCAGTATCACACAAAATTCCACGCTCCTTCGCCTTCTTCAACAAACCGTTTCTTCGCTTCAAAAACGTCACTTGTCGACTCGTCGAATTATCAATCCTCCTAATCACGATCTTTCCTCTCCCCATTCAAATAAACCCTAACAAACTAGAAAAAACACAATCTGCAAACAAATCAAACAAATCACAACTTCAATATCATGAAGATAACAAAAAAACGTAAAAATCAAAAGTATGAACATGAAAATAAAATCTAAAATAGCGAAAATCGCAAAACGTAGATCCAGCTGCAAGAATATGAAAACAATGATGATGTAACTAGTGTGTTGAATGAGCTAGTGAAGAGGAGAAGCAACACTGTCATTGTAGGAGAGAGTGTTTTGAATGCCGAAGGTGATTTGAAATGGTTGTTTGAGTTTTGGTCAAGTTACTGTGAGCAAAAAAGGAGTTTCACATACTACTCTTTCTAACTTTCAATCTGATTTATGTAACAGTTATGCTTCCTTAGAGAAAGCATCACTGGTTCATATTCAAGAGTTTCATCTTTCAATACTAACACTAATATAACTATTTAAATAACAGAAATATAAACTAAACCACTTTCTTATCCTTAACACCATAAACACAATCAAATCAACATAGAGTTTGAAAGGGCAGATCAATAGAAACAAAAATTAAACAAGATCTAAGTTTAATTAGCATAATATAAACACTAAAAAAACGAATTACCTGGAACTCACAAACTCATAGAGTTTCGCAGTGCTGGAGAAAGATTATAACTCCAACTTCAGTATCACACAAAATTCCACGCTCCTTCGCCTTCTTCAACAAACCGTTTCTTCGTTTCAAAAACGTCACTTGTCGACTCGTCGAATTATCAATCCTCCTAATCACGATCTTTCCTCTCCCCATTCAAATAAACCCTAACAAACTAGAAAAAAACACAATCTGCAAACAAAACAAACAAATCACAACTTCAATATCATGAAGATAACAAAAAAACGTAAAAATCAAAAGTATGAACATGAAAATAAAATCTAAAATAGCGAAAATCGCAAAACGTAGATCCAGCTGCAAGAATATGTTAACAATGATGATGTAACTAGTGTGTTGAATAAGCTAGTGAAGAGGAGAAGAAACACTGTCATTGTAGGAGAGAGTGTTTTGAATGCCGAAGGTGATTTGAAATGGTTATTTGAGTTTTGGTCAAGTTACTGTGAGCAAAAAAGGAGTTTCACATACTACTCTTTCTAACTTTCAATCCGATTTATGTAACAGTTATGCTTCCTTAGAGAAAGCATCACTGGTTCATATTCAAGAGTTTCATCTTTCAATACTAACACTAATATAACTATTTCAATAACAGAAATATAAACTAAACCACTTTCTTATCCTTAACACCATAAACACAATCAAATCAACATAGAGTTTGAAAGGGCAGATCAATAGAAACAAAAATTAAACAAGATCTAAGTTTAATTAGCATAATATAAACACTAAAAAAACGAATTACCTGGAACTCACAAACTCATAGAGTTTCGCAGTGCTGGAGAAAGATTATAACTCCAACTTCAGTATCACACAAAATTCCACGCTCCTTCGCCTTCTTCAACAAACCCTTTCTTCGCTTCAAAAACGTCACTTGTCGACTCGTCGAATTATCAATCCTCCTAATCACGATCTTTCCTCTCCCCATTCAAATAAACCCTAACAAACTAGAAAAAACACAATCTGCAAACAAATCAAACAAATCACAACTTCAATATCATGAAGATAACAAAAAAACGTAAAAATCAAAAGTATGAACATGAAAATAAAATCTAAAATAGCGAAAATCGCAAAACGTAGATCCAGCTGCAAGAATATGTTAACAATGATGATGTAACTAGTGTGTTGAATGAGCTAGTGAAGAGGAGAAGAAACACTGTCATTGTAGGAGAGAGTGTTTTGAATGCCGAAGGTGATTTGAAATGGTTGTTTGAGTTTTGGTCAAGTTACTGTGAACCAAAAAGGAGTTTCACATACTACTCTTTCTAACTTTCAATCTGATTTATGTAACAGTTATGCTTCCTTAGAGAAAGCATCACTGGTTCATATTCAAGAGTTTCATCTTTCAATACTAACACTAATATAACTATTTCAATAACAGAAATATAAACTAAACCACTTTCTTATCCTTAACACCATAAACACAATCAAATCAACATAGAGTTTGAAAGGGCAGATCAATAGAAACAAAAATTAAACAAGATCTAAGTTTAATTAGCATAATATAAACACTAAAAAAACGAATTACCTGGAACTCACAAACTCATAGAGTTTCGCAGTGCTGGAGAAAGATTATAACTCCAACTTCAGTATCACACAAAATTCCACGCTCCTTCGCCTTCTTCAACAAACCGTTTCTTCGCTTCAAAAACGTCACTTGTCGACTTGTCGAATTATCAATCCTCCTAATCACGATCTTTCCTCTCCCCATTCAAATAAACCCTAACAAACTAGAAAAAACACAATCTGCAAACAAATCAAACAAATCACAACTTCAGTATCATGAAGATAACAAAAAAACGTAAAAATCAAAAGTATGAACATGAAAATAAAATCTAAAATAGCGAAAATCGCAAAACGTAGATCCAGCTGCAAGAATATGTTAACAATGATGATGTAACTAGTGTGTTGAATGAGCTAGTGAAGAGGAGAAGAAACACTGTCATTGTAGGAGAGAGTGTTTTGAAAGCCGAAGGTGATTTAAAATGGTTGTTTGAGTTTTGGTCAAGTTACTGTGAGCAAAAAAGGAGTTTCACATACTACTCTTTCTAACTTTCAATCCGATTTATGTAACAGTTATGCTTCCTTAGAGAAAGCATCACTGGTTCATATTCAAGAGTTTCATCTTTCAATACTAACACTAATATAACTATTTCAATAACAGAAATATAAACTAAACCACTTTCTTATCCTTAACACCATAAACACAATCAAATCAACATAGAGTTTGAAAGGGCAGATCAATAGAAACAAAAATTAAACAAGATCTAAGTTTAATTAGCATAATATAAACACTAAAAAAACGAATTACCTGGAACTCACAAACTCATAGAGTTTCGCAGTGCTGGAGAAAGATTATAACTCCAACTTCAGTATCACACAAAATTCCACGCTCCTTCGCCTTCTTCAACAAACCGTTTCTTCGCTTCAAAAACGTCACTTGTCGACTCGTCGAATTATCAATCCTCCTAATCACGATCTTTCCTCTCCCCATTCAAATAAACCCTAACAAACTAGAAAAAACACAATCTGCAAACAAATCAAACAAATCACAACTTCAGTATCATGAAGATAACAAAAAAACGTAAAAATCAAAAGTATGAACATGAAAATAAAATCTAAAATAGCGAAAATCGCAAAACGTAGATCCAGCTGCAAGAATATGTTAACAATGATGATGTAACTAGTGTGTTGAATGAGCTAGTGAAGAGGAGAAGAAACACTGTCATTGTAGGAGAGAGTGTTTTGAATGCCGAAGGTGATTTGAAATGGTTGTTTGAGTTTTGGTCAAGTTACTGTGAGCAAAAAAGGAGTTTCACATACTACTCTTTCTAACTTTCAATCTGATTTATGTAACAGTTATGCTTCCTTAGAGAAAGCATCACTGGTTCATATTCAAGAGTTTCATCTTTCAATACTAACACTAATATAACTATTTCAATAACAGAAATATAAAATAAACCACTTTCTTATCCTTAACACCATAAACACAATCAAATCAACATAGAGTTTGAAAGGGCAGATCAATAGAAACAAAAATTAAACAAGATCTAAGTTTAATTAGCATAATATAAACACTAAAAAAACGAATTCCCTGGAACTCACAAACTCATAGAGTTTCGCAGTGCTGGAGAAAGATTATAACTCCAACTTCAGTATCACACAAAATTCCACGCTCCTTCGCCTTCTTCAACAAACCGTTTCTTCGCTTCAAAAACGTCACTTGTCGACTCGTCGAATTATCAATCCTCCTAATCACGATCTTTCCTCTCCCCATTCAAATAAACCCTAACAAACTAGAAAAAACACAATCTGCAAACAAATCAAACAAATCACAACTTCAGTATCATGAAGATAACAAAAAAACGTAAAAATCAAAAGTATGAACATGAAAATAAAATCTAAAATAGCGAAAATCGCAAAACGTAGATCCAGCTGCAAGAATATGTTAACAATGATGATGTAACTAGTGTGTTGAATGAGCTAGTGAAGAGGAGAAGAAACACTGTCATTGTAGGAGAGAGTGTTTTGAATGCCGGAGGTGATTTGAAATGGTTGTTTGAGTTTTGGTCAAGTTACTGTGAGCAAAAAAGGAGTTTCACATACTACTCTTTCTAACTTTCAATCTGATTTATGTAACAGTTATGCTTCCTTAGAGAAAGCATCACTGGTTCATATTCAAGAGTTTCATCTTTCAATACTAACACTAATATAACTATTTCAATAACAGAAATATAAACTAAACCACTTTCTTATCCTTAACACCATAAACACAATCAAATCAACATAGAGTTTGAAAGGGCAGATCAATAGAAACAAAAATTAAACAAGATCTAAGTTTAATTAGCATAATATAAACACTAAAAAACGAATTACCTGGAACTCACAAACTCATAGAGTTTCGCAGTGCTGGAGAAAGATTATAACTCCAACTTCAGTATCACACAAAATTCCACGCTCCTTCGCCTTCTTCAACAAACCGTTTCTTCGCTTCAAAAACGTCACTTGTCGACTCGTCGAATTATCAATCCTCCTAATCACGATCTTTCCTCTCCCCATTCAAATAAACCCTAACAAACTAGAAAAAACACAATCTGCAAACAAATCAAACAAATCACAACTTCAGTATCATGAAGATAACAAAAAAACGTAAAAATCAAAAGTATGAACATGAAAATAAAATCTAAAATAGCGAAAATCGCAAAACGTAGATCCAGCTGCAAGAATATGTTAACAATGATGATGTAACTAGTGTGTTGAATGAGCTAGTGAAGAGGAGAAGAAACACTGTCATTGTAGGAGAGAGTGTTTTGAATGCCGAAGGTGATTTGAAATGGTTGTTTGAGTTTTGGTCAAGTTACTGTGAGCAAAAAAGGAGTTTCACATACTACTCTTTCTAACTTTCAATCTGATTTATGTAACAGTTATGCTTCCTTAGAGAAAGCATCACTGGTTCATATTCAAGAGTTTCATCTTTCAATACTAACACTAATATAACTATTTCAATAACAGAAATATAAACTAAACCACTTTCTTATCCTTAACACCATAAACACAATCAAATCAACATAGAGTTTGAAAGGGCAGATCAATAGAAACAAAAATTAAACAAGATCTAAGTTTAATTAGCATAATATAAACACTAAAAAAACGAATTACCTGGAACTCACAAACTCATAGAGTTTCGCAGTGCTGGAGAAAGATTATAACTCCAACTTCAGTATCACACAAAATTCCACGCTCCTTCGCCTTCTTCAACAAACCGTTTCTTCGCTTCAAAAACGTCACTTGTCGACTCGTCGAATTATCAATCCTCCTAATCACGATCTTTCCTCTCCCCATTCAAATAAACCCTAACAAACTAGAAAAAACACAATCTGCAAACAAATCAAACAAATCACAACTTCAGTATCATGAAGATAACAAAAAAACGTAAAAATCAAAAGTATGAACATGAAAATAAAATCTAAAATAGCGAAAATCGCAAAACGTAGATCCAGCTGCAAGAATATGTTAACAATGATGATGTAACTAGTGTGTTGAATGAGCTAGTGAAGAGGAGAAGAAACACTGTCATTGTAGGAGAGAGTGTTTTGAATGCCGGAGGTGATTTGAAATGGTTGTTTGAGTTTTGGTCAAGTTACTGTGAGCAAAAAAGGAGTTTCACATACTACTCTTTCTAACTTTCAATCTGATTTATGTAACAGTTATGCTTCCTTAGAGAAAGCATCACTGGTTCATATTCAAGAGTTTCATCTTTCAATACTAACACTAATATAACTATTTCAATAACAGAAATATAAACTAAACCTTTTTCTTATCCTTAACACCATAAACACAATCAAATCAACATAGAGTTTGAAAGGGCAGATCAATAGAAACAAAAATTAAACAAGATCTAAGTTTAATTAGCATAATATAAACACTAAAAAAACGAATTACCTGGAACTCACAAACTCATAGAGTTTCGCAGTGCTGGAGAAAGATTATAACTCCAACTTCAGTATCACACAAAATTCCACGCTCCTTCGCCTTCTTCAACAAACCATTTCTTCGCTTCAAAAACGTCACTTGTCGACTCGTCGAATTATCAATCCTCCTAATCACGATCTTTCCTCTCCCCATTCAAATAAACCCTAACAAACTAGAAAAAACACAATCTGCAAACAAATCAAACAAATCACAACTTCAATATCATGAAGATAACAAAAAAACGTAAAAATCAAAAGTATGAACATGAAAATAAAATCTAAAATAGCGAAAATCGCAAAACGTAGATCCAGCTGCAAGAATATGTTAACAATGATGATGTAACTAGTGTGTTGAATGAGCTAGTGAAGAGGAGAAGAAACACTGTCATTGTAGGAGAGAGTGTTTTGAATGCCGAAGGTGATTTGAAATGGTTGTTTGAGTTTTGGTCAAGTTACTGTGAGCAAAAAAGGAGTTTCACATACTACTCTTTCTAACTTTCAATCTGATTTATGTAACAGTTATGCTTCCTTAGAGAAAGCATCACTGGTTCATATTCAAGAGTTTCATCTTTCAATACTAACACTAATATAACTATTTCAATAACAGAAATATAAACTAAACCACTTTCTTATCCTTAACACCATAAACACAATCAAATCAACATAGAGTTTGAAAGGGCAGATCAATAGAAACAAAAATTAAACAAGATCTAAGTTTAATTAGCATAATATAAACACTAAAAAAACGAATTACCTGGAACTCACAAACTCATAGAGTTTCGCAGTGCTGGAGAAAGATTATAACTCCAACTTCAGTATCACACAAAATTCCACGCTCCTTCGCCTTCTTCAACAAACCGTTTCTTCGCTTCAAAAACGTCACTTGTCGACTCGTCGAATTATCAATCCTCCTAATCACGATCTTTCCTCTCCCCATTCAAATAAACCCTAACAAACTAGAAAAAACACAATCTGCAAACAAATCAAACAAATCACAACTTCAGTATCATGAAGATAACAAAAAAACGTAAAAATCAAAAGTATGAACATGAAAATAAAATCTAAAATAGCGAAAATCGCAAAACGTAGATCCAGCTGCAAGAATATGTTAACAATGATGATGTAACTAGTGTGTTGAATGAGCTAGTGAAGAGGAGAAGAAACACTGTCATTGTAGGAGAGAGTGTTTTGAATGCCGAAGGTGATTTGAAATGGTTGTTTGAGTTTTGGTCAAGTTACTGTGAGCAAAAAAGGAGTTTCACATACTACTCTTTCTAACTTTCAATCTGATTTATGTAACAGTTATGCTTCCTTAGAGAAAGCATCACTGGTTCATATTCAAGAGTTTCATCTTTCAATACTAACACTAATATAACTATTTCAATAACAGAAATATAAACTAAACCACTTTCTTATCCTTAACACCATAAACACAATCAAATCAACATAGAGTTTGAAAGGGCAGATCAATAGAAACAAAAATTAAACAAGATCTAAGTTTAATTAGCATAATATAAACACTAAAAAAACGAATTACCTGGAACTCACAAACTCATAGAGTTTCGCAGTGCTGGAGAAAGATTATAACTCCAACTTCAGTATCACACAAAATTCCACGCTCCTTCGCCTTCTTCAACAAACCGTTTCTTCGCTTCAAAAACGTCACTTGTCGACTCGTCGAATTATCAATCCTCCTAATCACGATCTTTCCTCTCCCCATTCAAATAAACCCTAACAAACTAGAAAAAACACAATCTGCAAACAAATCAAACAAATCACAACTTCAGTATCATGAAGATAACAAAAAAACGTAAAAATCAAAAGTATGAACATGAAAATAAAATCTAAAATAGCGAAAATCGCAAAACGTAGATCCAGCTGCAAGAATATGTTAACAATGATGATGTAACTAGTGTGTTGAATGAGCTAGTGAAGAGGAGAAGAAACACTGTCATTGTAGGAGAGAGTGTTTTGAATGCCGAAGGTGATTTGAAATGGTTGTTTGAGTTTTGGTCAAGTTACTGTGAGCAAAAAAGGAGTTTCACATACTACTCTTTCTAACTTTCAATCTGATTTATGTAACAGTTATGCTTCCTTAGAGAAAGCATCACTGGTTCATATTCAAGAGTTTCATCTTTCAATACTAACACTAATATAACTATTTCAATAACAGAAATATAAACTAAACCACTTTCTTATCCTTAACACCATAAACACAATCAAATCAACATAGAGTTTGAAAGGGCAGATCAATAGAAACAAAAATTAAACAAGATCTAAGTTTAATTAGCATAATATAAACACTAAAAAAACGAATTACCTGGAACTCACAAACTCATAGAGTTTCGCAGTGCTGGAGAAAGATTATAACTCCAACTTCAGTATCACACAAAATTCCACGCTCCTTCGCCTTCTTCAACAAACCATTTCTTCGCTTCAAAAACGTCACTTGTCGACTCGTCGAATTATCAATCCTCCTAATCACGATCTTTCCTCTCCCCATTCAAATAAACCCTAACAAACTAGAAAAAACACAATCTGCAAACAAATCAAACAAATCACAACTTCAATATCATGAAGATAACAAAAAAACGTAAAAATCAAAAGTATGAACATGAAAATAAAATCTAAAATAGCGAAAATCGCAAAACGTAGATCCAGCTGCAAGAATATGTTAACAATGATGATGTAACTAGTGTGTTGAATGAGCTAGTGAAGAGGAGAAGAAACACTGTCATTGTAGGAGAGAGTGTTTTGAATGCCGAAGGTGATTTGAAATGGTTGTTTGAGTTTTGGTCAAGTTACTGTGAGCAAAAAAGGAGTTTCACATACTACTCTTTCTAACTTTCAATCTGATTTATGTAACAGTTATGCTTCCTTAGAGAAAGCATCACTGGTTCATATTCAAGAGTTTCATCTTTCAATACTAACACTAATATAACTATTTCAATAACAGAAATATAAACTAAACCACTTTCTTATCCTTAACACCATAAACACAATCAAATCAACATAGAGTTTGAAAGGGCAGATCAATAGAAACAAAAATTAAACAAGATCTAAGTTTAATTAGCATAATATAAACACTAAAAAAACGAATTACCTGGAACTCACAAACTCATAGAGTTTCGCAGTGCTGGAGAAAGATTATAACTCCAACTTCAGTATCACACAAAATTCCACGCTCCTTCGCCTTCTTCAACAAACCGTTTCTTCGCTTCAAAAACGTCACTTGTCGACTCGTCGAATTATCAATCCTCCTAATCACGATCTTTCCTCTCCCCATTCAAATAAACCCTAACAAACTAGAAAAAACACAATCTGCAAACAAATCAAACAAATCACAACTTCAGTATCATGAAGATAACAAAAAAACGTAAAAATCAAAAGTATGAACATGAAAATAAAATCTAAAATAGCGAAAATCGCAAAACGTAGATCCAGCTGCAAGAATATGTTAACAATGATGATGTAACTAGTGTGTTGAATGAGCTAGTGAAGAGGAGAAGAAACACTGTCATTGTAGGAGAGAGTGTTTTGAATGCCGAAGGTGATTTGAAATGGTTGTTTGAGTTTTGGTCAAGTTACTGTGAGCAAAAAAGGAGTTTCACATACTACTCTTTCTAACTTTCAATCTGATTTATGTAACAGTTATGCTTCCTTAGAGAAAGCATCACTGGTTCATATTCAAGAGTTTCATCTTTCAATACTAACACTAATATAACTATTTCAATAACAGAAATATAAACTAAACCACTTTCTTATCCTTAACACCATAAACACAATCAAATCAACATAGAGTTTGAAAGGGCAGATCAATAGAAACAAAAATTAAACAAGATCTAAGTTTAATTAGCATAATATAAACACTAAAAAAACGAATTACCTGGAACTCACAAACTCATAGAGTTTCGCAGTGCTGGAGAAAGATTATAACTCCAACTTCAGTATCACACAAAATTCCACGCTCCTTCGCCTTCTTCAACAAACCGTTTCTTCGCTTCAAAAACGTCACTTGTCGACTCGTCGAATTATCAATCCTCCTAATCACGATCTTTCCTCTCCCCATTCAAATAAACCCTAACAAACTAGAAAAAACACAATCTGCAAACAAATCAAACAAATCACAACTTCAGTATCATGAAGATAACAAAAAAACGTAAAAATCAAAAGTATGAACATGAAAATAAAATCTAAAATAGCGAAAATCGCAAAACGTAGATCCAGCTGCAAGAATATGTTAACAATGATGATGTAACTAGTGTGTTGAATGAGCTAGTGAAGAGGAGAAGAAACACTGTCATTGTAGGAGAGAGTGTTTTGAATGCCGAAGGTGATTTGAAATGGTTGTTTGAGTTTTGGTCAAGTTACTGTGAGCAAAAAAGGAGTTTCACATACTACTCTTTCTAACTTTCAATCTGATTTATGTAACAGTTATGCTTCCTTAGAGAAAGCATCACTGGTTCATATTCAAGAGTTTCATCTTTCAATACTAACACTAATATAACTATTTCAATAACAGAAATATAAACTAAACCACTTTCTTATCCTTAACACCATAAACACAATCAAATCAACATAGAGTTTGAAAGGGCAGATCAATAGAAACAAAAATTAAACAAGATCTAAGTTTAATTAGCATAATATAAACACTAAAAAAACGAATTACCTGGAACTCACAAACTCATAGAGTTTCGCAGTGCTGGAGAAAGATTATAACTCCAACTTCAGTATCACACAAAATTCCACGCTCCTTCGCCTTCTTCAACAAACCATTTCTTCGCTTCAAAAACGTCACTTGTCGACTCGTCGAATTATCAATCCTCCTAATCACGATCTTTCCTCTCCCCATTCAAATAAACCCTAACAAACTAGAAAAAACACAATCTGCAAACAAATCAAACAAATCACAACTTCAATATCATGAAGATAACAAAAAAACGTAAAAATCAAAAGTATGAACATGAAAATAAAATCTAAAATAGCGAAAATCGCAAAACGTAGATCCAGCTGCAAGAATATGTTAACAATGATGATGTAACTAGTGTGTTGAATGAGCTAGTGAAGAGGAGAAGAAACACTGTCATTGTAGGAGAGAGTGTTTTGAATGCCGAAGGTGATTTGAAATGGTTGTTTGAGTTTTGGTCAAGTTACTGTGAGCAAAAAAGGAGTTTCACATACTACTCTTTCTAACTTTCAATCTGATTTATGTAACAGTTATGCTTCCTTAGAGAAAGCATCACTGGTTCATATTCAAGAGTTTCATCTTTCAATACTAACACTAATATAACTATTTCAATAACAGAAATATAAACTAAACCACTTTCTTATCCTTAACACCATAAACACAATCAAATCAACATAGAGTTTGAAAGGGCAGATCAATAGAAACAAAAATTAAACAAGATCTAAGTTTAATTAGCATAATATAAACACTAAAAAAACGAATTACCTGGAACTCACAAACTCATAGAGTTTCGCAGTGCTGGAGAAAGATTATAACTCCAACTTCAGTATCACACAAAATTCCACGCTCCTTCGCCTTCTTCAACAAACCATTTCTTCGCTTCAAAAACGTCACTTGTCGACTCGTCGAATTATCAATCCTCCTAATCACGATCTTTCCTCTCCCCATTCAAATAAACCCTAACAAACTAGAAAAAACACAATCTGCAAACAAATCAAACAAATCACAACTTCAATATCATGAAGATAACAAAAAAACGTAAAAATCAAAAGTATGAACATGAAAATAAAATCTAAAATAGCGAAAATCGCAAAACGTAGATCCAGCTGCAAGAATATGTTAACAATGATGATGTAACTAGTGTGTTGAATGAGCTAGTGAAGAGGAGAAGAAACACTGTCATTGTAGGAGAGAGTGTTTTGAATGCCGAAGGTGATTTGAAATGGTTGTTTGAGTTTTGGTCAAGTTACTGTGAGCAAAAAAGGAGCTACTATTGTTCTGTTGAGCATATGGTTATGGAGGTTAAAAAGATACTGAGTGGAAATGGTGAGCGTACTAGATTATGGATTTTGGGAATTTCGAATTTCAAAACATACATGAAGTGTAAAACATGTTACCATTCTCTAGAATCTATTTGGGTGCTTCATCCTTTCACAGTTCCTGTTTGAAGCCTCAATCTAAGTTTGAATTTTGACAGGTAAGTTTAAGATTCTTTTGAAGAGCTTCCTTGTAAATAAGAAAGAATGAAACATAGAGGATACACATGCATGTCTATAGTGCTAAAATCTATGTCGGCCTCCACAAACTTGCGAACTTACCATGATTGAGGACTACCAAAACACTACATAACACACACGGTCTATAATGAAGGTAATGAAACACAAACTGAAATCTGCAATGAAGTATAGCACATCAAACATTTCACACATTTGATTATCCTTTATCAGCAACATCCAACAAAAAACATTTTAAAATAATTCACTCTTCATGATGCATAAAAGAAAATGAAAATAAAGGCGAGTTAAATTACACATACAGGAAAACCAAATTAAAAATAACTAACTTTCTCGGCCTTGCCAACAACTTTTACATATTCTCCATATAATTTCTCTTCAGCAACCAATTGACTCCTAAGATTTTTATCCTTCAAACCCTGTAAAATCATAGCTCACAAATTAATTAAGGTTAACAACAAACTCATCGTCAATTGGGAAGCAATGTTTCAATTTTAATAAACTCAAAGTTTAACACCTTAAAATTAGCACCTTCTCTTCAGAGATACTTCTTTGATCTCAATTTTAGTTCATCAATAATGTCCTACAAAACAATGTAGGAAATAAGAAGGATGCTCCATCTTAAC